>NW_017671174.1:330767-334076 GCF_001879085.1 Nicotiana attenuata
CGATTATATGTGTTAGCCTAATTTCCTTTGCCTTGTCTCTATGTGTTAGCATGTTTCTTCGTTTGATTATGTGTGATAGCCTGATTTTCCTTACTTTGGGGCTGTCTGCTAGCCTATTTACTTGATTCTTGTTAATGTCTCATGGTCACCATGCTTCGAATATGTCCTGCTGAATCTTAACCTGTTTTCACTATCTCTGAGTGGTTGTGTTTGTTCATTTCTTGTTCCCTTATGTCTATATGGCAGATTTTGTTTGTTACTCTTGTTCATTCACCTCTATTTATACGTTGAGAATGCAGAATCATGACTTCGCATGATTGATTCTGATTTTCTTTGATTGATTGGTAATTCAAAAACTTTCCTTCAAAACCCTAGCATTCTACTAGCCTGTTTTAAATTAACTGATCTTTGTTACCTTATTTGCTATGGTGCTCTATTCTACCTAGCCTTTCCTTAATTGTAATTTTCCTGAATTTGGTCTTAATTGGTTGCTATATGCATACAGAACCTTGACTCATTTCTTATTTAACCCTGCCCTGATTTTTCTACTTGCCTTGTATGGTGCTGAATCTTTTCGTTTGATTTTGATTCCCTTAATTAATGGGAGTACTTCCTTGATTCTTCAATCAATTTATTCCGAGTTCTTAAATTGACATATTTCTGTGATTTTTTGCCACCTACTTTCAACTATAAATACCCTAAGTCTTTTACATAGCACACACGACAGTCTTCTGAACACACACACCACAGAATACTCTCAATTTTGCATTCTCTTGTGCTCTTTCTCTTGCTTTTGCTGTTCTCTGCTCTTGCTTATTATTAGCCGGCTGAAAGCCAAGGCTAATATAGTGTTACTAATTTGTCTTTGCATCATGCTCTTGCCCTTTCACTGGTATGTCCTAATTAATTTTGAAGTCTCACACCAATGTGTTTATTTTTGTTTCAGTTCATTATCTTTGTGATTTTCTTCTGCTTATGCTTCTCCTGCTCAATGTGTAATTGATTCTTCGCTCTAATACTTCACAATGTCTTCTGATTTACATGCTAAGTCTGACTTTGTCTATTCCTTGCTATGCCTATGTCCTGTTGTTATACATTAGCATGCCTAAATTTTACTACTTCCAGGTTCCCCTGAATCCCTTGATACTGTGTAGTCATGTTCATTAAACCTGTATCCCCTTCAGCATTGTGTGATCTATCTGTTCCCCTTTCCCATGATCCTTGTATGCAATCATGTACTGTAGAACTATGGTTCTGCTGTTTTCTTTTAAAACAAACCCCCTTATTTTCAAAAACTCTTCTTCCTGCACTTCACACTACTCTTAGAAAATAGGTTCTGCCCCCTTCGTGTGAGCATTGTTTTGAGTACCTCTGAGTACTCACTAAACTTTGACACACAAGGCTGGTATTCCACACTGCACATGTCCTGCATTTTCTTTTAAATGTCTAGGTGCTGGTATTGGCCAGGGACCCAATGGGGCTCTAGGGAGCTTTGCCGCACCTAGACCATGGCAAAGGCTGTGAACTCGAAGGGGTTGAGGTTGGAAGACTGGGCCTGATTGAAGGCTCCCTATAGTATAACTTCTTATTTTTTTGTTCTTATTTACTGTAATTCAGATGATACTGGTTTGTAATAATTTGTAAACAAACGATTGGGGTTGAATAGTGAATATAGGGGAGGGTTATGCATGCTTAGTATAAATAATGGGTAGAAAACATGCTTATAGGATTTTATTTACTTATCTGCGCAATAGATAACCTGTATAGGCCATGCATCTCATTCATTAGAGATCCTGCTTTAGATTCTTTACTTTCAGCCTGTCATTACGCTCTCTTGTAATCACGATCAGTTAATAACTAGCAAATAATACCTCATGTAGCCCCTCTTTAGAGGAGTGATTCCTGGGTATTGCATTGACGTGATCCATATTAATCATAAACCTAGGGCCCCCTCCCTTTACTTGCTTTCGTTTATTTTATTTTTTTTAGAATTGTTTAAATCTTTTTGTCATAAAATTCCTGCCCTCTTTACCTTTACTCGAGTTTCGACTTACTTGTGATATTGTATATGAACCCTTTCTATTTGAGCCCTTAATTGCCTACTTGATTATGTGAAGTCACAATATAACATGGCCGGGAACCACACTAGTGGATCTTGAGGGGTGCCTAACACCTTCCCCTCGAGATAATTTCAAGCCCTTACCCAAACTCTGGTTTTCCAACTCAAAAACCCTTAGTGTCCTAATGCCCTTAATCATTAGGTGGTGACTCTTCAATTCCAAAAACTCAAATCCCGAAAGGGAATAGAGTTGTCCTCCCGAATGTCGTAAACCCGATTTTGCGAGAAAAAGGGGGCGTCGACAGCATGGCGACTCTGCTAGGGATATTCTTTAGGCTTTTACCATTTCATGTTATTTGTGACTTTATTGCTTCTTTATTGCTTTTATGTCTTTATTTCTCTTCTACTGCGAAACTGACTTGGCTCTTTGTTTCTTTTCTTTAATGCTTTCTTTTACCGCTTTCCTTCAATACTGTTGTAATTATGAGCAATCATTGTAATCATTATGAATGTGCAAATACGTAACAATTTGTTTCATTCTTGTAACTGCATCTTCAACGTCATATTCCACTCGTGCCAAACAAATACCATAGCAACGCTTATAATGAGTAGTTGCGACCTTCCGATATTATCACCCCCTAAATTTGGTAAAGGCATATTTGCGGTAAAACCAGTCGATTATCGGTGCAGTCGACGGTTTCGTGCCTTTCCCTCTTGAGTTGTCCGCTCAAGGGTACCGGTCTAATACCCAATAGAAACCTTATTCTATTTAACTGTGCATGCATCACTGTCAAACCTAACTGAGTCAGTTATGTTGTCCACATAATGACTCTTTAAGATAGCCTTGTCCAAGTCCACTGGGTTTTCTTGGAACCCAAATGGACAACACCATATTCTGTGCATTTATTTGGAGAACTAAATGCCATTATGCTGATTATTGGTTTAAATAGTCGAGTCCGGTGGGGTAAGGGTCTAACACTTTGTTTTGTAGAAAATGAGGCACGAAGTCCCCAGATTCGGCATGGTAACCAACATTCACCCAAGGTTGCTAAGCTGGTGGGAAGACCTTCACTCCAGTGACCAGACTCTCGTCCGCAAATATTTGGGGAATCGACCTTCTCTTTTGGAAATCCAGCCTGACAACAAAATCATAGAGGCTGCAACCTTATTCTGGGACAGTGATAGATCAGTGTTTCGCTTTGGGGATCTTAAAATGACACCTTTGCTCGAAGAAATAGGAGGTTAGCTGG
>NW_017671174.1:334092-343527 GCF_001879085.1 Nicotiana attenuata
TTTTCAGCTTCTTTAACCTCTTTTACTTCCATTACTTACATCAATTATGTAAAAAAAAAAACCTCCCTTTTACTTGTTTAATTTTCAGTACTGTTTCTACCCAAAACTTCCGCTTCTTTCACCTTTTTTTCGATTACTTGCATCAATTATGTGCGAACCCCTTCCCCTTTACTTGTGTTTTTTTTCCAGAATTCTAAAACTGCTTTCTTCCAAATTTCAGCTTCTTTAATTTCTTGTACTTCAGTTGTTTGCAACCATTATGTGAAAGCTATCTAGTATTTGCAATTCTTGCTTGTTTACTTGTTGTTTGTACTTAAAGTCACAATTGTAGCATGGCCGGGAACCACACTAGTGGATCTTGAGGGGTGCCTAACACCTTCCCCTCGAGATAATTTCAAGCCCTTACCCAATCTCTGGTTTTCTAAATCAAATTTCTTCTTAGTGTCCTAATGCACTTAATCACTAGGTGGCGACTCTTCAAAATTGCAAACCCAATTCCCAAAATGAAATGAATTGTCCGCCCAAATGTCATAAACCCGATTTCGCGAGAAAAAAGGGGCATCGACAGCATGGCGACTCTGCTGGGGATAACCTTTAAGGCTTTTACCATTTCATGCTATTTGTGATTTTTTGCTTTTTTACATGTCTTTACTTGTTTAGAATGCCTTTAAGTATTTATTCCTTCTTCTACTACGAAACTGACTTGGCTCTTCGTTTCTTTTCTTTTAATGTTTTCCTTTACCGCTTTCCTTTAATGCTGTTGTAAATTATGAGAAACTGTTGTAATTACTACTTTATGAACGTGCAAATACGTGACAACTTGTTAATTATTGTAACTGCATTTTTCAACATCATATTCCACTCGTGCCAAACAAAATTCCATAGCAACGCTTATAATGAGTGGTTGCGCCCTTCCGATATTATCACCCCCTAAATTCGGCAAAGGCATATTTGCGATAAAACCAGTCGATCAACAGTGTAGTCGACGGTTCCGCGCCTTTTCCTCTTGAGTTGTCCGCTCAAGGGTACCAGTCTAATACCCCATAGAAACCCTACTCTGTTTAATTGTGCATGCATCATTGTCAAACCTAGCCGAGTCAGTTATGTTGTCCGCATAATGACTCTTTAAGATAGCCTTGTCCAATGTCCACTGGGTTTCCTTGAAACCCAAACGGACACTACCACGTTCTGTGCATTCATTTGGAGAACTAAATGCTTCTTATGCTAATTGTTGATATTAATAGTCGAGTCTGGTGGGAGTAAGGGTCTAACACTTTATGTCTTGCAGAAATGAGGCACGAAGTCCCCAGATTCGGCATGGTCACCAACATCCACTTTGGAGACATTGAGATGACACCTTTGCTTGAGAAAACAGGAGGACTAGCTGGGATACCGTGTGAAACTCCGGGTTTGCTAATGCCGGAAAACGCAAGGGTAGGGGTTTTCTCAAAATGGTAGGTCTAAAGAAGAATCCCGACTTGACATGTTTGGAGGAGTCGTACATTCCCTTTGACTATTTGTACGAAAGGTACGGTCACAGCAAATCTTACCGTACTTATCCTGACGAGTTCGCCCTCACATCATTGGGGAATATCCATCGAAGGGTCTTTGTCTTCATGTTCTGTTTCTTGGGGATGATAGTGTTTCCAATGAAGAAAGCAAGAATCCATACCAGACTAGCCATGGTCACCAAAACCTTAATGGAAGGAATTGACGGACAGCCATTCAGTCTTGTCCCAATGATCGTTGCAGAAATATACCGAGCCCTAGAAAGGTGTCAACAGGGAGCCAAACATTTCAAGGGTTGTAATCTGCTACTCCAACTATGGCTCATGGAACACCTCCAAAAGGGTGAGTACCGACAGGAAATCCATCGTAGAGACTGGGACGATCATATCGCCTTTCTTCACCTGAAGCGAATGAATTACATGCCCAACATGTTCGCCCAACCGGAGAATGCTAGAGAATGGGTCGAACTCTTTAACAATCTAACTAAGGACCGAGTTCAATGGATGTTCGAGTGGTTCCCTACTGAAGAATTCATCATTCGATCTAGGGATGCGCAATTTCTGATATTGATCGATTTGAGAGGAACCTACCCTTATGTCCCTATCCGGGTTATGAGACAGGCTGGTAGGAAGCAGGTTATACCAAGGGTCGACAAGATGAGTCACTTTTAAGCCGACTTCCAGGATGACGATAGTCCATACAGGTGCTAGGCTCAGCATATGTGGCATTGCAAAATTGTCTTAGGAAAAGACACCATCGAACCAGATCGCCACCATGCTGGTTGTACCCCACACTATTTAGGCTGGCTAGAGGAAAATCACAACGGTTTGGGTCAGCCCGGGTTTGTTCGAGGTCACAGAATCATCGATGAAAAGGCGGAAGCACAAGTAAAATACAACCAACTGGGGAAGAGGATGCGGGAATGTGAAAACGAGCACCGGGAAATACAAGAAACCAATCAAAAACTAATTGGAGAATGGAAGGATATGGCTGTCAGCGCCAACAAACGACTGATCTGCTTGGAGCGGGGTATAGTGGAACTGGAAAAGAAGTTTCTAAAGAGGGTCGAAGACTGCCGAGTTGCTGAAGGGGATGAAGGAGGACATCTGGCCAGAGCTTACTTGCTGCTAGGACTGCGCGAGCTGGGAGAGCTGTTCGAGGGAGCTAAACTGCCGAGTCTGGGGAAGGTCCTTCTGGGAGGAGTTTTTCCTTTTTGCTTTGAGAAATGTAATAAGGCCTATGGCCACTAGTGACATTTTTTTCCTATTATTTAGTGTCGTTTGGGATTCGTCTACCTTTTTATCAATAAAATGAGGCATTTAGCATTCTAAGTTCTCCAAATTTACTTGTCGCTAGGCCTACCTCGGACACAACGAGGTCCCCATAATTAGGACACGCTTTTATATTTCCCACACTACGAGTTTAAATATTGCAACATCTTTTCTTATAATCCCTTACTAACTTGTCACGTTTTTGTTTTTACTTTTTGTTTATTCCCCTCCCCAAAGGTTAGTTCGTGAACTCTGGCAACATCAGCATATTTTACAAGATCCAGGGGCCCTCCACCTACTCCTCCTCCCAGTCCTGTCAGGCACAAAAGCAAAAGAAGAATGGAAAATTCAAACAACTCAGCTGAACGGGTAGAGGTCACTCGTAGTGCTATGGTCCCCAAGGAAAATGCCTCTCAGATAGAACAAAAACTACTGAAATTCCAAGAAGAGCTTGATCAAGTCCGGAATTTGGCAAGTCTGTCATTTTTCCTTACTACTCCGGAAGTTACTCAGAATCCCATACCTCTACCAAACATCCCAAAGCAACCCGCTCCTCACCACCACTGCAATACTTGCCACACTCCCAACAACGCTCCACTGCACATCCCGGAACCATTGAACTCCACAAATGACCACTGCCACAGCCAACACAACACCCCCATCTACGTAGAGACTATGCCACACTCCACCCAACCTATCTCAAGCACACCCGAGTCCGATGATAAGGACTTGCTCATCAGAAATCTGGCCGAAGAGCTTAAGAAGTTGACCACCAGAATTCAAGGCGTTGAAGGTAGTAAGGGAATTGAGGGACTAAACTATGAAGATCTATGCATACAGCCCAATGTCGAACTGCCCGAGGGGTATAAACCTCCCAAGTTCGAAATGTTTGATGGTATAGGGGATCCCAGGGTTCACTTGAGAACATACTGCGACAAGCTGGTCGGAGTAGGAAGCAACGAGAAGATCCGCATGAAGCTTTTCATGAGGAGCCTGAAAGGAGATGCTCTGTCCTGGTACATTAGCCAAGACCCAAAGAAGTGGTCAAACTGGGTAAGTATGGTGTCCGACTTCATGGACAGATTTAGGTTCAATATGGAAAATGCACCGGATGTGTTTTACATTCAGAATTTAAAGAAGAAACCCACATAAACACCACTCGTTGGAGATCAGAGGCTGCTAAGGTTCGACCTGCTTTAGGGGAAGAACAGATGAACAAATTTTTCGTCCGGGCTCAGGATCCGCAATACTATGAAAGGCTGATGTTGATCGAGAACCATACATTTTCTGACATCATCAAGCTAGGAGAAAGGATCGAGGAAGGTATCAAGAGTGGTATGGTTACAAACTTCGAAGCTTTGCAAGCCACCAACAAGGCTCTACAGTCTGGTGGTACGTCTAAGAAGAGGGACGTAAGTGCCGTAATGGTTGCACAGAGAACCAAATCACCTGTCAAATACCAAACCTACCCAATATCTCCACTTACATATCAGCCCACTCCAAATTTCCAAACACTGCACCTTCCTACCAAACACCACCACCTACCCATCAATCGTCTCCACCCCCTACATACTAACCTGCTTCACCCAGATATTCCCAACCCGCACACGTCTACGAAACCTACAACACTCAACAATCCCACTATCAATCACCTCCCCCTCGCCAAAACTTTCCTAGACCCCGACCAAATTTCGACCGCAGACCTCCCAAACAGTATACCGCCATTGCTGAACCAATCGATCAGCTGTCACCCCTATCCCTGCTATAACCCCTGAAAACCCTTCCCAATGGGTCAACCCAAATAAAACCTGTGCATACCATTCTGGCATAAAGGGGCATACTATTGATGAATGCCGCTCTCTGAAGGATAAGATCCAGGCTTTGATTGACAACAAGATCATTGTGGCAAAGGAGCCAGCCCCGAATGTCCGCAATGACCCTCTACCGGACCACAAGGGTAGAGGTGTTCATATGATTGAAATAGAGGATGATTGGGATCCCAAGGGATCAATCGGTTTGATTACCGAAGGCGACGATCCAAAGAAACCAACAGTCACCCTTAATCGGATTGTAGTCCAGATGCAGCCTTCTGAAGATGCCGAGGTGAACATGTCCATACCACTTGAGTTTGAAACACCAACCCCTGCAAAGACGCCAACACCAATTGAGGTTGAGTTTGGGTCCCTAAAGGCGCCTGAGCCATTTGAAGTTGCTGTATTACCTTCCAAAGCAAGGGTGCCCGTTCCAGTAGCGATGACAGCCGTAACGCCATTCCACACAAAAGCCATACCATGGGACTACACAGCCGAGGCAAGAAGGAAGGGGAAATCCAAGTTCGGGGAAACGGTTGCGGCACAAGGTATGACAAGAACCGGCAGGGTTTATACTTCGGAACACTTGGCTGGGTCGAGTAAGCAGAACTCTGGTTGACAAGCCATCACTGAAACCGGTCCCGATGATCTCTGGAGAAAGATACAAGCGAAGGAATACTCAGTCATTGATCAGTTGTACAAAACACCGGCGCAGATTTCTATCCTTGCTTTGCTACAGAATTCCGATGCACACAAGAATGCCTTGTTAAGAGTGCTGAGTGAGGCATATGTACCAAGCAATATCACTGGAGGAAAAATGGCAAACACGGTGGGTCAAGTATTGGAAAGTCATAAAATCACTTTTCATGAAGATGAGCTACCACCAGAAGGGTTGAGTTACAACAAGGCATTGCACATCACCGTGCAGTGCGAAGATTATTTTATCATCAGAATCCTGATTGATGGAGGGTCCAGCCTCAACATTGTCCATTGGTAACTCTCAGAACTTTAGGAAAGAGCCTGCATAAGATCAAGGATGGAGCCATCAACGTTAAAGCTTCCGATGGTTCCTAAAGGTCCACTATTGGGGAAATTAGCTTATGTCTGCAAATGGGGCCTACTTGGTTTGATGTTGATTTTCAAGTGATAGACGTGCCCGCATCTTACAACTTGCTTCTGGGGCAGCCTTGGATTCATGCCGCTGGGGCCGTAGCATCAACCCTACATCAGGAAGTGAAGTTTGAATGGAATCACCAAGAGGTGATTATTCACGGCGACGGTAGCAATCCCATATACAGTCGCCAGACCATCCTAGCGACCGGAGGAAGAAGGAAGATAGGTGGGGAGACCTATCATCACATTGAGCGAGTCAACGCCGTTGATAAGGACAAGTAGTGGGACAACAAAAGCATATTGAACTGGAGCGGGTATGAACCTGGCAAGGGACTTGGCAAGAATCTCCAAGGAATCGCTAAGCCCATCAAGCTCAAGAAACATGGCACCACCTTCGGATTGGGATATGAGTATACCTGGAAGGAATTCAATGAATGGTCGCCACCCTGGCACGGTCCTTACTATACGTTGGAACAACCAATACCTCGCTTAGAGCAGACTTTCCAGCCAACCGATGTTATATATGGGTCAGAAGAAGAGGAAGCACTAGCAACAATGAGGAACTTGTTCCTAGAAGATGATGACATAGATTGCTGTGTTATTTTTGAGGAGGAGGGGGAGGAAGGCCCTTCCATACAGGCTGTAAGCGGAGGAGCATGCCTCAACAACTGGACCGTCAGAACCAGTAGAGCCCGGCGTGCCTCAAGCATTACTATTACTTATCTTGATGAACCGATGACTGTGACTTGCAACGAGGCAACGAGGCAACGCAACATACGGACATAGATTCAGAGGAAGATGATATACCGGAAGAAATTGTTAAAGAAGTTGAAAATTTTGAGAATAGACCTAAGTCCAACCAGGACGAGACCGAAATCATCAACCTGGGAGATGCAGGAAACATCAAAGAAACACGAATCAGTGTTCATTTGTCACCATCAGAGAAGGAAGAATATACAGAGTTTTTAAGAGAGTATGAGAACATATTTGCCTGGTCGTACGATGACATGACTGGTCTGAGCACATCCATTGTGGCTCACAAATTGCCGATTGATCCGGCCTGTCCGCCAGTAAAGCAGAAGCTCAGAAAATTCAAGCCAGATATGAGTTGGAAAATCAAGGAAGAGGTCACTAAACAGGTCAAAGCTAAGGTTCTTAGGGTGGTAGAGTATCCAACATGGTTAGCCAATATTGTGCCAGTACCAAAGAAGGATGGGAAGGTCAGAGTCTGTGTCGACTATCGGGATCTCAACCGGGCCAGTCCAAAAGACGACTTCCCCTTGCCGAATATACACATCTTGATTGACAACTGCGCCAAGCATGAGCTGCAGTCATTTGTTGATTGTTTTGCTGGGTACCATCAGATATGGATGGATGTAGAAGATGCTGAGAAAACAACTTTCATTACGCCATGGGGGATGTATTGCTACAAGATGATGCCGTTTGGATTAAAGAATGCAGGGGCCACCTACATGAAGGCCATGGCCACCATTTTCTACGACATGATACACAAGGAGATCAAAGTGTATGTAGACGACGTCATCATTAAGTCTAAGAAAGCCGCTGATCACATGGAAGATTTGAGGAAATTCTTCAATAGACTGAGAAGGTACAACTTGAAGCTGAATCCCACGAAATGTGCATTCGGGGTTCCAGCTGGAAAATCGCTGGGGTTCATTGTGTGCCGCCGAGGGATAGAATTGGATCCATCAAAGGTCAAAGCTATTCAAGAATTGCCACCGCCAAAGAATAAGAAAGAAGTAATGAGTTTCTTGGGGAGACTTAACTACATCAGCCGGTTCATAGCACAATCTACTGTCATCTGTGAGCCAATCTTTAAGATGCTGAAGAAGGACGTTGCTACCAAATGGACCGATGGCTGCCAAAAGTCCTTCGACAAAATCAAGGAGTACTTGTCAACACCGCCAGTTTTGGTCCCGCCCGAGCCAGGTAGACCCCTAATACTCTACCTTGCAGTATTGGATGGAGCATTCGGATGTGTTCCGAGGCAACATGATGAAACAGGGAGAAAGGAGCAGGCCATCTATTATCTCAGTAAGAAGTTCACTCCATACGAGGCCCGGTATTCTCTGTTGGAATGCACCTGTTGTGCTCTGACTTGGGTAGCTCAGAAGTTGAGGCACTATTTCTGTGCTTATACTATGTATCTCATATCAAGTATGGATCCTTTGAAGTACATCTTCCAGAAGCCCATGCCCACTGGCAAGCTAGCCAAGTGGCAGATCCTGCTGAGTGAATTTGACATTGTCTACGTGACTCAGAAAGCAATCAAAGGACAGGCACTAGCGGATCACCTTGCAGAAAATCCTGTGGACGGAAAATATGAACCCCTGAAGATGTATTTTCCTGATGAGGAGGTATTATTTGTAGGAGAAGACATTGCAGAATCCTATGATGGTTGGAGGATGTTTTTCGATGGTGCAGCAAATTTCAAAGGAGCTGGCATAAGAGCAGTTCTAGTGTCAGAAATCGGCCAGCATTATCCGGTATCCGCCAAGCTCAGGTTCCCCTGCACTAACAATATGGCCGAGTACGAAGCCTGCATCTTAGGGCTCAAGATGGCCATTGACATGAACATCCAAGAGTTGCTAGTTATTGGTGATTCAGACTTGCTTATACATCAGGTCCGAGAAGAATGGGCAACCAAGAACTCCAAGATACTCCCATACCTACACCATGGACAGGAATTGAGGAAAAGGTTCACAAAGACGGAATTCCAACATGTCCCAGGGTCCAGAATGAGTCGCCGATGCATTGGCTACCCTGGCCTCTATGATACAACATCCAGATAAGAATTTCATTGATCCTATTACCGTGAAGATCTACAATCAGCTAGCTTACTGTGCTCACGTCGAAGAAGAAACAGATGGAAAGCCTTTGGTTTCATGACATCAAGGAATATTTGGCAAATGGAGAATACCCAGGGCTTGCAAATACTACTCAAAAGCGCACGCTTCGAAGATTGTCCAATACTTTCTTTCACAGCAGAGGAATCCTGTATAGGAGGACTCCAGATTTGGGATTACTAAGGTGTGTCAACACAAAGGAAGCATCCAAGCTACTAGAGGAAATTCATGCTGGGACGTGCTGTCCACATATGAACGATTTTGTCTTAGCAAAGAAGATACTCCGGGCTGGTTACTTTTGGATGACTATGGAAACAGACTGCATCCAGTATGTCCGGAAATGCCATCGCTGTTAGATACATACAGACATGATAAAGGTGCCTCCAAATGAGCTTAATACAACAAGCTCACCGTGGCCGTTCGCCACTTGGGGAATGGATGTTATTGGACCAATCGAGCCTGCCGCTTCCAACGGGCACAAGTTTATCCTAGTGGCGATCGACTATTTCACCAAGTGGGTCGAAGCAGCATCTTACAGAGCAGTAACTAAGAAAGTCGTGGCAGCCTTCGTCCGGGACCGTATCGTTTGTCGGTTCGGGATTCCAGAATCAATCATTACTGATAATGGTTCCAACCTCAGCAGTGACTTGATGAAGACTATGTGTGAAACCTTCAAGATCAAACACAAGAATTCCACAGCTTACAGGCCTCAGATGAACGGAGCCGTAGAAGCCGCCAATAAGAACATCAAGAAAATTCAAAGGAAGATGATAGAAAAGCATAAGCAGTGGCATGAGAAATTATTATTTGCTTTATTGGGGTACCGCACCACAGTCCGCACATCAACCGGGGCAACTCCCTACA
>NW_017671175.1:0-23354 GCF_001879085.1 Nicotiana attenuata
CCGAAAGGTTTTCGTTTATACGCATACGCGAAAAAATACCAAAAGACTCTATTTGCAAAGTTCTCTAAGACACTGTACAAAGAATCAAGAAGAAGGAGAAGGCCGCATCAAACGGGCACAGGTTTATCCTAGTAGCAATTGATTATTTCACCAAATGGGTTGAAGCAGCATCTTACAGAGCAGTGACTAAGAAAGTCGTGGCAGACTTCATCCGTGACCGTATTGTTTGCAATTCAGGATTCCTGAATCAATCATTACCGACAATGGATACAACCTAAATAGTGATTTGATGAAAGCTATGTGTGAAACCTTCAAGATAAAACACAAGAACTCCACAGCTTACAGGCCTCAAATGAACGGAGCAGTAGAAGCCGCCAACAAGAACATCAAGAAGATACTGAGGAAGATGGTAGAAAAACATAAGCGGTGGCATGAGAAGCTATCATTTGCTTTATTGGGGTATCGCACCACAGTCCGCACATCGACTGGTGCAACTCCTTATATGTTGGTTTATGGTACAGAGGCAGTCATTCCCGCCGAGGTAGAAATTCCCTCCCTAAGGATCATACAGGAAGCAGAGCTCGATGATGCAGAATGGGTAAAAAGTCGTTACGAGCAGTTGGCTCTTATAGATGGAAAGAGAATGAATGCAGTTTGCCATGGTCAGCTTTATCAGAACAGAATGAACAGAGCCTTCAACAAGAGAGTTAGGCCAAGACGTTTCACACCAGGGCAGCTGGTGTTAAAGAAGATTTTTCCACATCAAGATGAAGCCAAAGGGAAGTTCTCTCCCAATTGGCAGGGTCCATACATGGTTCATCGGGCCCTGACAGGAGGAGCCCTCATTCTTGCAGAAATGGACGGAGAAGTTTGGCCAAAGCCAATCAATGCAGATGCAGTCAAGCGATACTATGTGTAACCGTTTATGATTTCCTTATGTAATTTGAACTACATCGGACCTGATTCTTGTTTAAGAGGGGATACGTAGGCAGCCTTATGGGTTCGGTCACAATTCAATAAAAAATTTCATTTCCCCCGCAATTGGAAACTGGGGCAGAATTTTGAGGAGGACCCTCAAAATTCCGAAGTAACTTCAGCCGATCATTGCAAGCAGCTGTCAGAAGTATCAACCCATTAAACTGGGGCAGAATTTTGAGGAGGACCCTCAAAATTCCGCAGTAGGAGAGGTTGCAATGTCCCGAACCACGTCACAGTCTTCGGTTCATCTAAAAACTATTTCTTAAGTATATACGTATGTCATATCTTTAACAAACTCATGCATGTTTATTGTCAGAATTGCTTTGTTTAGCAATGCTACCCCAAGGATACCCACAGTATCACCAAATCAGAGCCGAACCAATCAAGCAAAGGCAGCGGGGTCACGAACTAACCATTCCCTTTACAAAACTCACGATTTTTCTTTGGATGCAGGCACCCAAGTCACAAGCTTATATATTACGCACTCCTACTGCTCAGGAATACGACTCTCGAAATTATCGCTATCCGCATACAATATCCCCAGCAGCCACAATATCACAATCAGCAACCAGCTATCAGCCATCAGCTAAGAAATATTTTACTTTCATCTTTTGCATAAGGCTACTATTCTGCCTTCCGAGGTCAAGCTCTACCTCCATTTGCATTTCCCGCATTGCATAAGGCTACTGTTCTGCCTTCCGAGGTTAAGCTCTACCTCCATTTGCATTTCCCGCATTGCATAAGGCTACTATTCTGCCTTCCGAGGTTAAGCTCTACCTCCACTTGCATTTCCCGCATTGCATAAGGCTACTATTCTGCCTTTCGAGACTAAGCCCTGTCTCCACTTGCATTTCCTGCATTGTATAAGGCTACTATTCTGCCTTCCGAGACTAAGCTCTATCTCCATATGCATGGCTGAAATATTGCCACTTCATTTAAATCCTGCATCGGCTAAAAGATCGCCATTTTATTTACATTTTTCGCATGGCTGAAATATCGCCACTTCATTTAAATCCTGCATCGGCTGAAAGATCGCCATTTTGTTTACATTTTTTCGCATGGCTGAAATATCGTCACTTCATTTAAAATCCTGCATCGGCTGAAAGATCGATATTTTATTTACATTTTGCATGTCGCCACTCCATTTGAATCTTGCATCGGCTGAAAGATCGCCACCTTTTGCACTCCATGGGCTGAAAAATCGCCAAATTGTCCAAAGGCATCATTGTTCGGAGGCGCCATTTTCATATCCCGAGAATGCCATGCCATGGCCTGAGGACCCCTTTTATCTTTTGCATATCATTATTCAAATGCATCATGGTTCGGAAGCATCATTCTCATAGCCCGAGAACATCATTTCATAGCCTGCGAGTCCTTTATTATATGCTTCATGGCCCAGGACATCATGGTCCGAGGACGTCATCCTAACCATCCAAAGACAACATTCATGGTCCAACGGGAACTTGCACCACGTTTAAATTTATGCACAATATATGTGCTCGTATTGTTTATTTGCAGGTAAACCGGCGAGCAACGTCCATCCCAGCAGGAGCGATCCCGCTCCCGTTCCCGCAGCCCTACTAAACTCATAACCACCACCCCAACCCGAATATCTCGTCCGTTCTTGAAAAATCTCCATCGGCATGTTCCGCCGACGGATCCCGAACTACATACGGCCTGATTCCTGTAAGACCAGGGATATGTAGGCAGCTCAGGAACTAGAGCACGGTCAATCGCTTCAAACCATTGTGTTCGGTCAAAATTGGCCATCATATCTTTACCCGACAACTCTTCCATCCTTCCCGGGTAAAGAGGGGCAGCTGTTGATACCCAATTTTTCCCTATGTATCTTTTTTATATACGAAACACTTTCAAAATAATGTATATATGCATATATAAGCATGTCTAAGGATTTTGGTATTTTTCCCAATTTTTTTTAAAGATTTTTAGAATCAAGTTATTGCCCATTTTAGCAGCACAAAAGCAGTGATTATTCCCAAAAAAATATCAACATTGGTGAATAATTTATTTTATTCCCACCTTTACACCAGAATATATTTAAGGTGATTTCTGCACATTTTTACAAATTTATTTGGTATTTTAAAAAAAAAAGCTAAATTGCATATAATTGCAATTCTAGCCTATTTTAAGTTCAATAGCATTTTAATTATAAAAATTGGTTCCAGCATTTTTAAATTAATTATTATGTGTTATTAACTGACTCGGTACTTTTAATTTGCTTTTAAAATCATTTTTACTATTTTATAAAAAAAAAGGGGAAACTGGCTATTTAACACTTAGCCTCATTTCTTTGCAATTATAGCCTATTTACATTTCAATTTTAGCCCTCAAATTGACCCAATCCTAACCCCAATTGGACCGGCCCAATTCCAATTTTACCCAACCCCTTAACCCATTTGTTTAACCCGCCCGGATTTTCTTTCAATCCAGGCCGTTGATCATTTTAATCAACGGCCAGGATCACCCCTTTCCATTTTAATTCACCAACCCCACCCTAGTCCCCCCATTTCGTTTATTCCGCCACCCTTGAATACTCTCCACTCCCAAAATTCTCTCGAAGGAACCCTAACCGTCTCCGACCCTTTTCCACCGTACTTTCACCGGAATCCATGGATTCTCAGGCCATGGATGGTATGTACTCACCCCCTCCACCATTAGACCACGGGTGTTCGAAGCTTTGAGGTCTGACCTCGATGATTCTCTTTCATACCTTCTTAGATCTATGGTTCTATGGCCTCTCCGGCCATGCTCAGGCGTATTCAAGCATTAGGAGCCTATTTCCCACCTCATCCGACTCCAGATCAGAGTTTCTTCCAAGCCTTTCTTATTTCTAGGGTTTCTCCGAAATCCTAAGCTATTTGAGGTTTTTCTTTGTTTGTTTTCTTAGATCTATGATATATTTGTGTTCTACTAGATTTTTTAAGTGTTTTCCCCAATCTTTTCTTTCAAAATTGTTTCTCTTCGATTTAGGGTTTCTGAAAGGTTTTCAAAACATCTTTCTGATTCTTTTCTTTATGTGTGTTTGTCTATATTATGCTCGTGTGTTTTCCTTCTCTACCACGCATGTGTTGTTCTTCTGTTTTCTTCCTACTATACACGATTCTTCTATATCTTTGTATTCTACTGTGCCTTTAGACTAGGCTCGCATGTTAATCTTTGTTATGTTCTTCTATCTGTTCATTGCTATATTTTCAGTATTTTGCTACTGTACGTGTTTCCTACTGAGTTCTGAAATTTTGTTTGCTTTACCTGACTTTGTTTGAGTTCTAAGCATGCTTCCTTTATTGTTTCTTAAGTTTACATCACTTCTTCTCTCTACTGAACTTGCTTAAATTCCGAAGCTTTTCTCAAACATGTTCTTTATGCTTTCAAACCCGCTATCATGTTTGTTGGTCTCTTATGAGTCTCTGAAAGAGACCTCTGAGTCTGTTTCAAGGGCTTGCCTTCTCATCTCTGTGCCTGATTCGAGTGAAAACCCTAGATTTGGGGGGTTTCTTTGGCAAGTTTGATTTTGTGTTTGGACTGGGGTTTCTACTTTGAAAACCTGAACTCTCAGACTCATTCTGAGTCTATAAAATGGACCTGAACCTTTTTTATGACTGTTTCTATGATAGTCTTTTCTAATCAACATGACAACTCCTTCTTGTTTGATATTTGTGTGCCTTATATATGAGAAATTCTTCTTTCAAAAAGGTTTTGCCAATTGTGATTGATTCCGAATTCCTTTTAGTAAGGTTTGATTGTTGTTATTGATTTTTCTTAAGTAAAACCCTTTCCTCTCTTTTCCTAACTTGGTTCATTCGAACAAAGCCTGCGATTTTGATTTTACTGACTGTTTGATTGATTCCCTTTCCTTATTTTCACAAACCGTGTACCACTGGACTTTTTTCCTTAAATAAACTCCTATGTATTTACTCTCTTTGTGTTACTTTGGAAAAGATTTCAGTCAAATTCTTTCCTTAACTGTCTTTTACCCATTTGAAATCAGAATCCCTTAACTAAAGGGAGACTTTATGTGATTGATTGTAAAACTATTTTCTTACCTTTTCTTACTTGCCTTCTGCACTATAAAAGGGGACTACCCTTCTGCACTTTCAAGGACACACGATTCAATACTCTTTAAGACAACTTCGAGTTCAATACTTTTACACACCTTCAGCTTACGCTACTCACCTCACACTCTCAATTTCAATACTTTCACATTCTCATCTGAGTTTCTTCTAGCTGTTTGCTTGCAATTTGGGCTTTACTACTACTTTTTGCTCTGCTTATTTCTGAAACTGGTATGTCCTAATTTAGTTTCATCCATCACACCAATGTGTTTATTTACAGCTTCTGCAATCCTGTTTACTTTACTGTCCATGCTCATTGATTAATCTGTATATTATTCTCTTTGCACTTGTTTTCTGCTGTGAATCCCTATACCCTTATTCCCTCTATGTGTTTGAGTTAAGGTTCAGGCATGGCAGTATCCAAATTGCTGCTTATGTTTGGACCCGATCCTTAATGAATCCTAACTCCCAAACAAATGTGGCTAACAGGCTGGTCAGGGGTGTGCCAGCACTCCTAATTGCTGAGGATGACCACCAGCCTGCCATGGCCTTCGCAGAATCCCCTCTATTGCACTTACACTCATTCCTAGTTTCTAAGTTCTGCCCCCCTCCTATGAGCCTTGCTTTGGGACCTTGAGTTCCCTCTGAACTTGGACATCTGAGGGCTGGCCCTTCCACACTGCACTTTAATTCAATTCTGCAATTTATTTGGGTGTAAGCACTGCCCGGAGTTCATGAAGCTCCTGGGAACTCTGACACACCCAAAAATGAGAAAGGCTTTGGAAATCAAATCTTTGGAGTTGGTTTATTTCATGTTTCAGACTTGGAGTCTAAATTGGGCCCTCCTTGGTTGTACTTTAATTTCTGATATAATTTTACTTTCCTTTATTCATTCTGGGTTGTAATAATTTGTAATAACTTATGGGGGTATATAGTGAAAAGGGGAGGGTCACTCATGTATGCATGTGGGTAGACATCATGTTCTTAGGTGTTTATCCTGCAATCTCATCCTGCTTTTCATCTATGCATATCATATAGAAATCCTGCTTATAGTTCTTCACTTATGCATGTCATTTAGAAATCCTGTCTATAGTTCTGCACTTATGCATTTCATATAAAAATCCTGCTTATAGTTCTTCACTTATGCATGTCATATAGAAATCCTGCTTATAGTTCTGCACTTATGCATTTCATGTAGAAATCCTGCTTATTGTTTTGCACTTATGCATATATAGATACCATGCCTTTGAGGTTCTGCACTCGTATAGATACCATGACTATATGCTTCTTGCATTTCTATAGACGTTTTAAAATCAATCACGCCTAGAAAGCATGTCTATAAGGGTAATCAACTGAATCTGAGTCAAGCCTAAAATCAACAATTTCGATACTCATCATCTGCAGAGTTTATGTTTGCTTTCTTTAAAATCAGTATACTTCGCATTGCTAGATATCATTCAAATAGGTCTCACCTAGGCAAGCCATTAGGTAATTAACTAACTACACCAGTCTTTAATAATTACAACCAGCAGGCAGGCCTAGTTTGGACTTCTTATCTGAAAATATGTGATAAATCGGCCACGCCTTAACGTTTAAGTTTAATTAAAGACCTAATCAGTATCTGAAAGACATGCTAAAACTATATGTTCTTTATGTTTTAAGGAGATTTGTTTGAGCCTTGTTTGTTATGTGCTTCCCCATACTTGTCATGTATGTTTTGAATGTCGCCTTAGACTTTTGTCCTTTTAGAACTCTAAAAGCCAATTTTCCCTCCCCTTTAGGACTAATAGTCCCTAATACCTCCGGGGCTGATAGGATTGGGACGGGTAATAGCATGCAATAAGTAACGAAACCATTCCGCGATCTAATACCTTAACGGGGTGGGTAAGGGTAGACATGGATATGATGACCACGCAATAACACCACGTGTATAAATGGTTACCGGGTGTTGTGTGGGGTGATCCGTGTTATTTATAAACCTAGGACCTCCCTCCCTCTTTACTTGTTTACTTCCTTTTTCCAGAATTTTAAAGCTGTTTAGTTTTCGGTTTCTTTAACTTCTTCTTTTACTTCAATCACTTGTACTTATTATGCAAAATCTCTCTTTTAATTGTCTGATTTTCAGTACTGTTTCTCCCCAAACTTCCGCCTCTTTCACTTTTTTTCGAATTACTTGCATTAGTTATTTGACCCCTTCTCCTTTACTTGTGTATCTTTCTTTAATTATAAAACTACCTTCTTCCAAATTTCAGCACTCTTTAAATCTCTTGTACTTCTTTTATTTGCAACCGTTATGTGAAAGTTACCTAGTATTTACAATGCTTGCTTGATTACTTGTTGTTTGTATTTAAAGTCACAATTGTAGCATGGCCAGGAACCACACTAGTGGATCTTGAGGGGTGCCTAACACCTTCCCCTCGAGATAATTTCAAGCCCTTACCCAACCTCTGGTTTTCTAAATCAAATTCATTTTTAGTGTCCTAATGCACTTAATCATTAGTTGGCGACTCTTCTAAATTGCAACCCAATTCCCAAAAGGAAAAGAGTTGGCCGCCCAAATGTCATAAACCCGATTTCGCGAGAAAAAGGGGGCATCGACAGCTGCACCTGTTGTTTTCGCACCTACGCATTTTCGACTGCAGGTGCGGAGCCGAAGAAGCGTCTAAGGACCCGCAGATGCGGATTTCGGCCATGTCAGCTGGGATCGCAGGTGCGGTGGATGGTCCGCAGAAGCGGAAGTGCAGGAGTGGTGGGGGACCCAGGTGCGGCCCAGTGCTCACAGATGCGGCCCCAGCCCATTTAAGTGGATTTCGCACCTGCAATGATTCTTCCACAAGTGGGGGACCACAGATGCGGTCCTAGGAGCGTTGAAGCGGAAATCGCTGGGCAGAAAAGAGAGAATTCGAGGGTTTGAGTTCATAACTCCAAAATTTGATTGAGAGCTTGGTAGAAGGCGAAATTTGGAGAGATTTTCGGAGGAAGTTTGTGGGTAATGATTCCTAACTCCTTTTTTATTATATCCCAGTAATCTAAGCTTGATTTCATCATTTAATTTCGGATTTTGGGTGAAAATTGGAAAAATTGAGAAAAGTTCTTAGGCCGAATTCTGGGATTTTGATCGAGATTTTGGTATAGAATTTGAGTGAATTTTGCTATGGTTAGACTCGTGAGTGAATGGGAGTTCATAATTTGTGACTTTTACCCAATTCCGAGACGTGGGCCTGGGGAGGATTTTTTGGCGTTTTTTCTATTTTCTTGCCTTAGCTTTGATTTCATTAGCTAAATTAGTTGCTTGTAGCTATATTTATGTTATGTAATTGATTTGGTTAGATTTGGATCACTCGGAGTAGGATACTCGTGGCAAGAGCATGATTTCGCATTGATTTGAGCGTGGTTCGAGGTAAGTGGCTTGCCTAACATTGTGGGGGGGGGGGGGGGGGGACAAAAAAAACATCCCCTTAGNGGGGGAACTCCCCTTAGGATTTGGTATTGTTTGATATATGAGCGCCGTGTACGTGAGGTGACGAGTGCCTACACGAGCTATTTGTTGAAAAACCCCATTTTCATTAAGCAAATAGTTGTTTTTCCTTTAATTGAGCAACACTAGTATATGTAACTATCCTGTTTAACTTAGGAAAACATGCCTACGTGCCTTGACTGTCTTAACTGCCTATCTGAATTCTGTGCAGCATGTTTAGTGAAAATTACATGTTTTCTCTGATATGAGCTTAGTCTAAGCTGTAAAATTCCTTGCTGGAACTGTTGTTCATGTTGATTGAGTTTCATATTTACTTTGGGACTACAGAACGGTATTTCGGGAGATCCCCATGTACTGCATATTTACTTTGGGACTACGGAACGGTATTTCGGGAGATCCCCCAATAGTGTATATATACTTTGGGACTACGGAACGGTATTCCGGGAGATCCCCCTACACATTTACGTTTGGGACTACGGGACGGTATCCCGGGAGATCCCCTGTTGCTATCTCTGCGTACTAAGTTATTGTTTTTTTGTGATTTCATTCTCGTTGACTGCCAGTATTTATCTTTACTGCGATATTTCATACTGTATTATCTTATTATACATATATACCAGTAGGGCCCTGACCTAATCTCGTCACTACTCGACCGAGTATAGGCTTGGCACTTACTGGGTACAGTTGTGGTTCACTCATGCTCTTTCCTGCACATGTTTTTCGTGTGGAGATCCAGGTACCTCTTCCCAGCCATATTTCAAGTGAGGCGAGGCAATTTCAGAGACTTTGAGGTATATCTGCCGCGTCCACAAACCTAGGAGTCCCTCTCTACTCTTCCTTAAGTTAAAGATTTTCTTGTATTTTCTTCATTGATAGTTTCTGGAGTTTAGGAGCCTTATTTACTTCGGTAGCTTGTGACTCATGATATTCCGGGTTTTGGGAGCATTTATGTTCAGTTCGAGAGTGATTATTGTATATGCCAAGCGGCATCTAAACTTCTTAAATTTACCTGTTAAATTGTTAGTTTTCATATTTTCGTTTTGTTTCCGCGAAATGCTAGGCTTACCTAGTCGTAGAGACTAAGTGCCGTCATGATGATTCATGGAGGGAGAACTTGGGTCGTGACAAAACGAGAATCCAAACCAGTATCAACAAAGTCAACTCTCGGTCAAACCTCCCAACCTTCCAAATCTTCAACTTTCGCCAATTCAAGCCAAAACGACCTACAAACCTCCAAATCAACATCCGGACATATGCCTAAGTCCGAAATCACCATACGAAACTATCGGAACCATCAAACTCTATTCTGGAGTCGTCTACACAAAAGTCAAACTCCGGTCAACTCTTTCAACTTAAGCTTCCAACTTTGGGACTAAGTGTCTCAATTCACTCCGAAACTCACGCGTAACTAAACCAACTACCCCAGCAAGTCACATAATCATAATTAAACATAGAGGAGGCAATAAATAGGAGGAATGTGGCTAAAATACTAAAACGGCCGACTGGATCGTTACATATAATAACGGGATGGTACACAACATATATAAAAAGATATTTATTGCATTTGATGTCATTATTATCATGAAAGGCATCATGTGTGATTTTGAATTGAAAAAATATTTTATCATTTAACTTGAAAATATATATGATTTTCAAAGAGCTTTTGCAGTTAAATTGATTTTTATGCATATGGTTTGGGTGCATCATAATTATTTTTTTCCAACAATATATATGCTTGAAAATTATTATTTTTCCTTTTTTTTACATTTTAAATTTTATTTATTCTATAGGTAAGTCCATAATAGGGAGTAAAAAGAAAAAGATCTTAATATTAAAAAATATTTAAAAACTAAAGGTTCATAATTTAGAGGGAAAATAGGTATTTGACCACTAAAAGTCTAAAAATCTACAATATAGTGGCAACCAATTTACCTTGGGCACACCCATTAAGGAAATACTAAATTCTAGACAAAAATAGTTAATGTGACTAAACTACCCTTAATTAAATGTTGCAGCATAATTTAATGTGAGGAGTAAAAGACTTTTTAGGGATACGTTCATAAGGGTAATTTTGGAAAAACAAATTGAATTTTTTCTTGATTATATAAATGGACACTTATTTTGAACCAAAATAAAAAGATAAATTGGTCACTTATTGTGAATCGGAGGGAGTAACATTTTTTATGGGTACAATATATATATATATATATATATATATATATATATATATATATATATATATATAAGTTGCCTCTTAAATTTTTTTGAAAAAGTTATTTACAAACATTAATTTTACTGGCGACCTATTATCTATCATTGTTTTTGTATTGGGGAAAAATCGTTATTACACTTGGAATTAATTATCTGGCTGACCAGTCAAGACACGTGGATTATTAGAACAATGGCAGCTGGCAAAGAGTACTTAAAGAGACACGAGTTTTATCAGGTACGGGCGAAGAGTCATGAAGACAAGGAGGAACGGACACTCGGGCCTCTTGATAATTTGAGGAGACACTGGTGGAATGAACCAAGGCAATAAAACGTATAGATTCATAATATCTGTAATTAATGAGCGTAAATGAGAGGAAACGTTGTAGAATCTTCACGTGACAGTTACGATTGCTAATTATAACGTTTCATGAATGTCATTAAATGCTCATAATGGCTCTATTATGAAAGGAAAGAAACGTTGTACTTGGAAATAGCTATAAAAGGGAGAGGAGTAACATTTGTACGGAGACACTAATGATGATTGGAATATACTTATTTACATTTCTTACTCGGCTACTTCTCAGTCCAATTTTCCTTTGTTGCTATACAATTATCTCTTTATTTGATTAGCAGTAACCCGAGTTCTTCTAAAATTACGCTTTGACCGAAATTCCTATTTTTTGGTTAAACAAATTGGTTCTGTTACCGGGAATTTGATAATTTTTTACTTTCTAAATTAATTCTTCTGTCAAAACAATCATGTCGAACGTCAACGACAACAACCAACAAGATCACATCACCAACAAAATCAACAACAACAGTTGAATCAGCAAAATCAACAAGGAGATGGAACTCCAATTTCCTCACCACGAAACTCTCCTCGACAATCTCGCGAAGGGACACCTAACAGATCTGAATCGCATATGAATGACCAGCGTGGGGACGATCAAGATATCGGTGCAGCATTAAAACAATTAATTGCAGAACAGGTCAGCAATGCTTTTCAGGCTTTTATTAGCAGGTTGCCAACCGTACCACCAACTCCACCTCCAAACAACACTGTGACCATAGAGAATCTGCGCTCGGGACTTGTTAACTCAGGCAGTGGAGGAACGCTCAGCGAATCTCGTGATGAAGGGTCAGGTAACCCAGTAAATTCTGATTTACAAAGTTTGTACTAACTCTGCAGAAACAGCTCAAGGAGCAAAGCGATTGCATAGAGCAAATACCTAGAGTACCGCCCGTAATCAAGGGGATAGATATGGAAAAATATTCTCAACAATCTTGGAAGCCAAGTGCCGCTCCCTTACCAATTCCAAAGACATTCAAGATGCCTGATATCCCGAAGTACGATGGAACAACTGACCACGGGATCACGTGACTGCATTTACAACTGGTGTAACGGGCAACAATTTGACCAAGCAAGAAATCGAATCAGTGTTAGTCAAAAAATTTGGAGAAACACTCACGAAGGGAGCATTAACATGGTATTCTCTTTTACCTAAAAATTCTATTGATTCTTTTGCTGAGCTTGCAGATTCATTTATCAAAGCACACTCGGGAGCTTAAAAGGTTGAAAAAAGAATGGAGGACATTTTCAAAATAAAACAAGGAGATACGAAGCTGCTCAGAGAATTCATAGTTAGATTCCAGCGTGAAAGGATGGTGTTTCCACGCGTACCTGATAACAGGGCGGCTATGGCCTTTGCTAGTAATGTGAAGGAAAAAAGCTCAGAAGCCACAAGAAGACTCAAAGAAAGGTTACGAGAATTCCCTGCAACAACTTGGAATGATTGTTGATACCCAATTTTTCCCTATATGTTTTCAATATACAAATACCTTCAAAATAGCATATATATGCATGTATAAGCATATCCAAGGGTTTTATTATTTTTCCATAATTTTAAGGGTTTTAAATTAATTTATTTTCTCCCTTTTTATCCGTAAAATTTCCAATAATTATTTTCAAAATTTATTATTTTGATATTCATCTATTGGATTTTTATATTTATGCCAAAATATGGCTAAAGTAATTCTTACACATTTTTACAATTATATTTAGTATTTTTAAGCTAAAATGCACATAATTGCAATATTAGCCATTTTAAGGTTTAATTGTGTTTCATACGTATAAGATTGGATCATGTACTTTTAATTGTTAATTATGTATTATAAATCATTTTAGTACTTTAAATTAGTTTTCAGAAAACTGTTTGCTATTTTTATAAATTAAAAAAGGGAAAATGGCTATTTAAAATGTAGCCAAATTGGCTTTTCAAATCGGACCCCAATTCCCCAGCCCAATTTTAATTTAAACCCGACCCACACCCTTTTAAATCCTACCCAAACCCGGATCCCCACCTACCCCATTTAATCTGGACCGTTGATCATTCAGATCAACGGTCCCCAGCTCCCCTTCCTAAATTAACCCAAACGACCTCCCCCCCAAACCCTCTCATTCCTCACTCAACCGACTCTCAGCTTTCTCTCTCTATCTCTGGTTCTCTCTAGAACCTTCCCCCCTCCCCTCCTCTCTGATGAACTTCACCCACCTTCTCCGGCCATCTCCTTGCCTGAATCCATGGTGGTCTCACCACCTACCAACCTTATGGCTCCTTCTTGAGCATGTATCATCATTTTGAGGCCCTCAAGTGAACCAGAGACGGTTCAGTCGCCTCCCATGGTTTCCCATGCCATTTTTCGGCCATCCATGGCCGTTCGAGTAAGATCTGCGACTTTTCCGGCTAGATCGGTAACTTTTCAAGGTTTTCTCACTTTTTCTGGGTTCTCCGAAACCCTAACTTTAAAGACTTTCCGATTTTCTTTCAGATTTGTCTTAGATCTGTGTATGTTATGAACCTCTTGGTGTTTTTCTGGTTTTTCTACATTTTTTTCGAAGTGACTCTTCAAGATTAGGGTTTTCTTAATCTCCTTTAAAGAAACTTCTCCTCTGATTTCCAGTGGTGTCTTATGCTTTTACAATGTTTAAACGGTTTCATTATGTTTTCTTCTACCTAGTTCATCGTGTTGAAAACCCTAAGTATCTTAGGTTTTATTTGGGGTCCTGGAGCTGTCCTTGTTTATTTTGTATGTATGCCTCTTTTGATTGGGTTCTTTATGGTTAGATCCTTTTTCTTTGTTTGTCTTGAATGATTCTGAGTTCTTACCGCTTTTCAACTCAACTTTGTTAAAACCCTAATTTCCTAAAGATTTCTTCACTTGTTACTGTGAGTTTTAAATACTCTCTTTACTTGTTTCTGTATGTTGGCCTGATCTTCTTTACCTGTTAAGTTGGTACTCACTCTGGTTCTATGTGTTAGCCATGACTACTTGACTTTGTTGATTAACATGCTTCGAGTAGTCCTCAGCCTTCTCATGCCACTTCTGTATGTTTGTGTTCATCTAGTTTGCTTCTTTTGTCAATATGATTGACCTTGCATGTCTGATACACCTGTTCCTTCTTCCATATTTATATGTCGAAGTGCAGAATCATGAATCCCCTTTTGATTGATCCTGATTTCCTTAAGTTACGGTTTGATTGCAAGGTTTTCTTATAAACCCCTAAATTTTACTCGTTTGTTTAAAGTTGATTGATTCCATTCCCTTATTAAGTATACTATGTACTTAGACTCAATTATATACTCTAATACCTTTACTACCCCCTTATATGATAAGAATCAATCTTTCTCAAACTGATTTTCTTTCCTTAAGTTATACCTGTTAGTATCCGTTAAGCTGTAATTCCTTGTTTAAAGGGATGTACTTGTATTAATGGGATTCTGATTGTGATTACTTCTATATTTGTGTTAAACCTTTACTTGTTACCTTATTTTCCATTTATTTTCAAAGCTATAAATACTCTAAGTCTTTCATTAACAAGACATGAACAATAGTTCAGCATGCACATATACACTTAAACTCTCTGTTCTTTCTCTACTATTTATGCTACTGTTAGCCGGCTGAAAGCCAAGGTTAGACTGTGGAACACTGATTGCTTTACTTTTTCTGCACTTTGCTTCTTCAACTGGTATGTTCTTAGTTTAAATTCCGAAACTCAACTCTATGCGTTCCCTTGTTTTTCAATCCTTGTCTCTTTCTGCACTAATTTAATGGCTCATGCTGTTAAATTGCACTTCTTGTTTACTGCTTTACTTAGCATGCTTAAAATTCTGCCCTCCTTTGTTCAAAAATGTAATCAGCATATTTACATGTTCCTGTTTATGTCCCTCAACTAGCATGTCTCCTAATGTACTTGATTCATGACTAATTATGTCTTTCTAATTTGGACCCTCTGTGCCCCCAACCCCTACTTCCCTGTTTGAAACTCCTGAAGCTGTACTGCTATTTGAGCTTGTTCTGTATGTGTTGTTGTTACCCCTATCCCCTTCCCTTTTTTAAAAAACAAACTGTTTTCCTTAAGCAACTGTTCTGTTGTCCTTTGCAAACTCACTTCAAACATGCTATTTTCAAAACTGTTTTCCAACTCAACTCCTTCAAATTTGTTTCAAGCACTCTCGCATATACTCTTAGAATACTAGGTTCTGCCCCTTTTGTGTGAGCCTTGCCTTGGGACCCTTGAGCTCCCTCTGAACTTGGACACATGAAAGCCTGCCCTTCCATACTACACTTACCCTGTCTTGGCTATGAAATCTGGGTGTGAGCACTGCCCGGGATCCCTTGAGGTCCTTAGGGAACTCTGAAACACCTAGATATGAGGGAAAGCCATGAACAATATTGGTATTTGAGGTGGTTTATTACATAACTCAGATAGGAAGTCCTAATCAGGCTTCCTATAGTGTAGCTTCTTATTTTTTCATTTCCACTTGTGTAATTCAATCACATGGTCTGTAATAACTTATAAACAAGTATGGGGCTGGCTAGTGAAAAGGGATGGGGAAATATGCATGCTATAGTTATTAAAGGGAAGAAAACATGTTACTAGGGTTATATTCCTCAATTATGCATT
Source organism: Nicotiana attenuata (assembly GCF_001879085.1). Classification (NCBI taxonomy): domain Eukaryota; kingdom Viridiplantae; phylum Streptophyta; class Magnoliopsida; order Solanales; family Solanaceae; genus Nicotiana; species Nicotiana attenuata. The sequence continues at coordinate 15,707 of NW_017671175.1, forward strand.
AGAAATCATGCTCTTAGGACCTTTGTTTCCTGCTTCAGCATCTCATCCATCACTAATCCATGTTTTACCACTTAGGAATCCTGCTCCTAGGACAATAACAACATTCGCATAAAAACTGTTACTCATGAAGTCGTATTTCAACAATTCTGCAACTATTGTGTACATTTAGAAATCATGCCTTAGGGACTCTGCCATTTTGCATGTGCACATTAGATATCATGTCCTAAGATCCTGTTCGCATTTTTGTTTAAAACGCCTAGCTAATTATTGATTCATGAAAAGGTAGTAAAGTAATAATTTTCACATTGTGATGTTTCTGAATAAAATTGGTAACAATCTCCATCTATCTTAATAACTCTGAATAACTACTGCATATCGCTTTATGCCTAGGCAAGCCTTAGGTAATTACTTAAATAAAACTGGAACTGCCTTTGTCTAGTTATCAACTGTTAAAGTCGGTAGGCAAACCTGATTCAGACTTCTTTTCTGAGTCATTTAACAAATCTGGTTCTGATGCTATCACTTAGACACCCTGCTTTAGGATTCTGAATTCAGACCTTAGTTGTGCATGATCCATGCTATCTCTATGCATTATTTGTGGAGGTATACATGAGCCTTCTACTTGCTTGTATGTTCCCCCCCTAAGTGCAGTCTTATATGTTTTGTACGTCGCTTTAGTATTTTTGCCTTTAAACCTGAGGGTTTGCCTAGAACCTCCTCCTTATAGGAATAGGAGTCCTAAATTCCTCGGGACTGATAGGAAGGGACGGGTAACAGCATGCAATAGGGGTCGAGACCAACCCTCGCTTTAATTACCTTCACGAGCGGGAAAGGGTAGATATGGATATGATGACCGGTGCGCTAATACCACGTGTAGCCCTTCTTTTGAGGAGTGTCATACCGGGTATTGCATTGATGTGATCCATATTACAAATAAGCCTAGGACACTCCTTTTACATTCATAATCATGCTTAGATTGTAACTCTTTTCAAAACCTAGCTTCTTTTTTAATTAATTGTTTTCTTACGTTTATGTGTACGTGAACTCAAATCCCCTATTATTTGAGCCCTACTTGTCTGTTTGCTAATTGCACAAATTCACAAAAAACTATCTGGCCGGGAACCACACTAGTGGATCCTGAGGGGTGCCTAACACCTTCCCCTTGGGATAATTTCAAGCCCTTACCCTATCTCTGGTTATCAAACGTAGTTGTAGATGAACCTTATGGGTTCCCTAATGCACCTCAAAATCGTTAGGTGGCGACTCTTCAAAAAATGCAAACCCCGTTCCCAAAAGGAATGAGTTGTCCCATACCCAAATGTCATGAACCCGATTCCTGATGGAAAGAAAAAAGGGGGCGCGACAGCATGGCGACTCTGCTGGGGATATTTAGGCTTTTACCATTTTATTCCGTTTTTGTGAATTTGTACCCCCTCCTATGTGTAATTTCTTGTTTAATTTCTTTAAGCATTTAATTTCTTTTTCAAAAGCAAAACTGACATATCTTCCTTGTTTCTTTCCTTTAACTGCTGCTTTAAATTATGAAACTGCTGTATTTATCGCTTTCTTAACGTGCAAATACATGTCAATATGCTTTTAATTTTTGCATAATCATGCTTAACATCATACTCTACTCGTACCAAGCAAATACTATAGCAACACTTGATGAGTGGTTGCGCTTTTCCTATATCATTACCCCCTAAATTCAGAAAGGCATATTTGCAGTAAAACTAGTCGATCAGCGGTGCAGTCAACAGTTCCGTGCCTTCTCCCTTAAGTTGTCCGCTCAAGGGTAGCAGTCTAAAACCCCATAGAAACCTTACTCTGCTTAAATTGTGCATGCATCATGGTCAAACCTAGCCGGGTTAGTTATGTTGTCCACATAATGATCCTTTAAGATAGCCTTGTCCAAAGTCCACTGGGTTTCCCTAAAACCCAAACGGACATCATCACATTCTGTGCATTTATTTGGAGAACTAAATGCTGCATGCTAATTGTTGATGTTAAATAGTCGAGTCTGGTGGGGGTAAGGGCCTAACCTTATTTGTCTTGCAGAAATATGAGGCACGAAGTCCCCAGATTCGGCATGGTCACCAACATCCACCCAAGATTGCTAAGCTGGTAGAGATATTTACACTCTAGTGACCAAACCCTCGTCAGAAAATATCTAGGTAATCTACCGTCCCTCCTGGAGGTCCAGCCTAACAACATGATAATAGAAGCTGCTACCTTATTTTGGGATTGTGAAAGGGTCGTGTTCCATTTTGGGGACGTCGAAATGACACCTTTGCTAGAGGAGATAGGAGGACTGGCCAGTCTAGTGTGGGAAACTCCGGGTTTGCTAATGCCTGAGAACCGCAAAGGCAAGGGTTCCCTTAAAATGATGGGTTTGAAGAAGAATGCAGAATTGGTATGCCTGAAGGAATCATACATCCCTTTTGACTACCTGTATGAAATGTACGGCCATAGCAAATCATACTGTACCTACCCTGACGAGTTTGCCATCACGTCCTTAGGACACATCTATCGTAGGGTTTTCGTCTTCATATTTTGCTTCCTGGGTCTGATCGTGTTTCCAATGAAGAAAGGGAGAATACATACTAGGTTGGCTATGATAACCAAAACCCTAATGGAGGGGATTGGTGGGCAGACATTCAGCATTGTACCCATGATGATTGCAGACATATACCGAGCCTTAAAGAAGTGTCAACGAGGAGCAAAACACTTTGAAGGATGCAATCTAGTACTTCAACTCTGGATCATGGAACATCTCCAAAAGGGCAAATACCGACAAGAAATTCAGCGGAGGGACTGGGATGACCACATCGCTTTCCTCCATCCAAAGCGAATAAATTACATCCCCGACATGTTCGCTCAGCCTGAGAATGCCAAAGGATGGGTTGAGCTATTTCATAATCTGACTGAAGAACAGGTTCAATGGATGTTCGAGTGGTTTCCGACAGAGGAGTTCATCGCCCGATCTAGAGATGCGCCTTTCCTAATACTAATCGGTCTAAGAGGAACATACCCCTACGTCCCTCTTCGAGTTATGAGGCAAGCAGGAAGGAAGCAAGTCATACCCAGGGTCGACAAGATGAGCCATTTCCGAGCTAACTTCCAAAATGATGATAGTCCCTACAAGTGCCAAGCCCAACACATGTGGCATTGCAAGATCGTAATGAAAGACACCATCAAGCCAGACAGATATCATGTTGGTTGTACTCCTTTCTATTCAGGTTGGTTGGAAGACAATCATGATGGTCTCGGCCAGCCAGGGTTCGTTCGAGGTCACAGAATTATAGATGAAAAGGCCGAGGCGCAAGTCAAGCACAACCAGCTGCGCAAGAGGATACGTGAGTGTGAGAGCGAACACCGCGAGATACAAGAGTCCAACCAGAAGCTGATTAAGGAATGGAAGGACATGGTTGTTAGTGCCAACAAAAGGCTAGGATACTTGGAGCGAGGCATAGTAGAATTGGAGAGAAAATTTCTCAAAAGGGTTGAAGATTGTCAAGATGCTGAAGGGACCGAAGGCGGACATCTAGCCAGAGCATACCTGTTGCTGGGACTTCGCGATTGGAGAATGTTCTTCGACGAAGCGGCAAACTTCAAAGGAGTTGGCATACAAGCAGTCCTAATATCGGAAACCGGTCAGCATTATCCGGTGTCTACCAAACTCAGGTTCCCCCGCACCAACAATATGGCCAAATATGAAGCCTGCATCTTAGGGCTCAAAATGGCCATTGACATGAACGTTCAAGAGCTGATAGTGATTGGAGATTCATACTTACTTATACATGAATGGGCAACCAAGAACTCCAAGATACTCCCGTATCTGCATCACATACAGGAATTGAGAAAGAGGTTCACATGTTCCCAGAATCCAGAATGAGTTCGCTGATGCATTGGGTACCCTATCATCTATGATAAGCATCCCGACAAGAATTTCATTGATCCCATTCCAGTGAAAATCCATAATCAGCCAGCTTACTGTGCCCATGTTGAAGAGGAAGCAGACGGAAACCTTGGTTTCATGATATCAAGGAATATTTGGCAAAAGGAGAGTACCCGGAGCTTGCTAATCCTACTCAGAAACGCACACTTCGGAGATTGTCCAACAACTTCTTCCATAGCGGAGGAATCCTGTATAGGAGGACTCCCGATTTAGGATTATTGTGATGTGTCGACGCAAAGGAAGCATCCAGGCTGCTAAAAGAAATTAATGCTGGGACATGCGGTCCACATATGAACGGTTTTGTCTTAGCAAAGAAGATACTCCGGGCTGGTTACTTCTAGATGACTATGGAAACAGACTGTATCCGGTATGTCCGAAAATGCCACCGCTGTCAGATACATGCAGACATGATAAAGGTACCTCCAAGCGAGCTCAACACAACAAGCTCACCGTGGCCATTCGCCGTGTGGGGAATGGACGTTATTGGACCAATCGAGCCTGCTGCTTCCAACGGACACAAGTTTATCCTAGTAGTCATCGATTATTTCACCAAATGGGTCGAAGCAGCATCTTACAAAGCCGTGACTAAGAAAGTCGTGGTAGACTTTGTCCGTGACCGCATTGTTTGTCGATTCGGAATTCCAGAGTCGATCATTACTGATAATGGCTCCAATCTCAATAGCGACTTGATGAAAGCTATGTGCGAAATTTTCAAGATCAAACACAAGAATTCCACAGCCTACAGGCCTCAGATGAATGGAGCTGTAGAAGCCGCCAACAAGAAAATCAAGAAGATATTAAGGAAAATGATAGAGAAGCACAGACAGTGGCACGAGAAGCTATCATTTGCTCTTCTAGGATATCGTACCACAGTCTGCACATCAACTGGGGCAACCCCCTATATGCTGGTTTACGGTACAGAGGCTGTCATTCCCGCTGAGGTGGAAATTCCTTCCCTAAGGATCATACAAGAAGCTGAGCTCAACGACGCAGAGTGGGTAAAAAGTCATTACGAGCAACTATCCCTTATAGACGGAAAGAGAATGAATGCAGTTTGCCATGGTCAACTCTATCAGAACAGAATTTCCAGAGCCTTCAACAAAAGAGTCAAGCCAAGACAGTTCACATCGGGGCAGCTGGTGTTAAAGAAAATTTTTTCGCAACAAGACGAAGCCAAAGTGAAGTTCTCTCGCAACTGGCAGGGTCCATACATGGTTCACCGGGTTTTGACAGGAGGAGCCCTTATACTTGCAAAAATGGACGGGGAAGTCTGGCCAAAGCCGATCAATTCAGATGCAGTCAAGCATTACTATGTGTAATCTTTATGCTTTCCCTATATGATGTAAACTGAACTACGCCTGACCTGAGTCCCATTTAAGAGGGGATACGTAGGCAGCCCTATGGGTTCGGTCACAATTCAATAAAAATTTCATCCCCCCCCTCCCCCGCAATTGGAAACTGGGGCAGAATTTTGAGGAGGACCCTCAAAATTCCGAAGTAATTTCAGCCGATCGCCGCACGAGCAACAGTCAGAAGCGTCAACCCATCAAACTGGGGCAGAATTTTGAGGAGGACCCTCAAAACTTCGTAGCAGGAGAGGTTGCAATGTCCTGAACCACGTCACAGTCGTCGGTTCATCTAAAAAAAAATTTTATTATACATTTATGTCATACTTTCACAAAATCATGCATGTTTATTATTGAAACTGCTTTGTTTAGCAACGTTACCCCAATAATACAGACGGTATCACCAGATCAAAGCCGAACGAGTCAAGCAAAAGCCAGCGGGGATACGAGCTAACCTTCCCCCTTTTACAAAACTCACAATTTTTCTTTGGATGCAGGCACTAGGATTGCGAAATCATTAAACATACTATACGCCCATGGGACAAACATTGTTCAAGAATACGACTCTTAGAACTGTTGCACTTGCCAACATTAGCTATCAGCACACACCAGTGATGTTCCGTATGTCACAATACTCCCAGTAATCACAACGCCGCAATCTGCTATCAGCTAAGAAAACTTTACTGTCATTTGTTGTCTTATTTCCTGCATAAGGCTACCATTCTGCCTTCCAATTTGCATAAGGCTACTATTCTGCCTTCCGAGACTAAACGTTGTCTCCATCTGCATCTACATTGCATAAGGCTACCATTCTGCCTTCCAACTTGCATAAGGCTACTATTCTGCCTTCCGAGACTAAACACTGTCTCCATCTGCATCTGCATTGCATAAGGCTACCATTCTGCCTTCCAACTTGCATAAGGCTACCATTCTGCCTTCCGAGACTAAACGATGTCTCCATCTGCATCCACATTGCATAAGGCTACCATTCTGCCTTCCAACTTGCATAAGGCTACCATTCTGTCTTCCGAGACTAAACGCTGTCTCCATCTGCATCCGCATTACATAAGGCTACCATTCTGCCTTCCGAGGTTAAGCTCTACCTCCTTCCGTATCTGCACGGCTGAAAGATCGCCACATACTACATCTGCATTGCACAGTTGAAATATCGCCTCATACTGCATTGCACGGCTGAAAGATCGCCACATACTATATCTGCACGGCTGAAAGATCGCCTCATACTGCATTGCACGGCTGAAAGATCGCCTACATACTACACCTGCACGGCTGAAAGATAGCCACATACTGCATCCTTCATGGGCTGAAATATCGCCAACTCATCCAAAGGCGTCAACGTTCAGAGGCACCATCTTCATAGCCCGAGAACACCATGTCATGGCCTGAGGATTTCTTTCAAACTTTTGCATATCATTATTCAAAGGCGTCATGGTTCGGAGGCACCATCCTCATAGCCCGAGAACATCATTTCATGGCCTGCGAATCCTTCATCATACGCTTCATGGCCCAGGTCATCATGGTCTAAGGACGTCATCCTCATCGTCCAAAAACAACATCCACGGTCCAACAGGAATTTGCATCATGTTCAAATTTACGCACAATATATGCTTGTATTGCTTATTTGCAGGTAAGACAGCGAGCAACGGCCACCCCGGCAGGAGCGATATCCGCTCCAGTTCCCGCACCCATATCAAATCTAACCATTCCCGTAAACTGTCTACTCACACAACCCTAGATGTTGCGTCCGTTCTTGAAATTGCCTCATCGGTATACTCCGCCGGTGAATCCTGAACTACATACGGCCTAATTCCTGTAGAACCAGGGATATGTAGGCAACTCAGAAGCCAGGGTGCGGCCTAACCTCTTCAAACCATTTCGCTCGGTCAAAATTGGCCATCATATCTTTATCCGACAACTCTTCCACCCTTCTCGGATAAAGAGGGGCAGCTGTTGATACCCAATTTTTCCCTATATATTTTCAATATGCAAAATACCTTCAAAATAGCATATATATGCATGTATAGCATATCCAAAGGTTTTATTATTTTTCCATAATTTTAAGGGTTTTAAATTGATTTATTTTCTCCCTTTTTATCCGTAAAATCTCCAATAATTATTTCCAAAATTAATTATTTTGATAATTCATCTATTGGAATTTTATATTTACGCCAAAATATGACTAAAGTAATTCTTACACATTTTTACAATTATATTTAGTATTTTCAAAGCTAAATTGCACATAATTGCAATATTAGCCATTTTAAGGTTTAATTGTGTTTCATACGCATAAGATTGGATCCTGTACTTTTAATTGTTAATTATGTATTAT
>NW_017671175.1:23374-43062 GCF_001879085.1 Nicotiana attenuata
TCTAAACAATGAGAAGGCTTGGAAGAGGTCTGGTCTTGAGTCAGAGATGGCCATGACTAGGCTTCTAAAGCTCGAATACGTCGGAATGGGGCCGGAGAGGCCACAGAACACAGATCTGCAGGGGATCTGAACGGACGCCGTCGAGGTCAGACCTCGAAATCTCGAACACCCATGGTTTAGGGGTGAAAGAAGGTGAGCACAGGTCGTCCATGGCCTGAAAAGCCATGGACTCCGGCGAGATAATGGTCGGAGAAGACGAGGGAGGCGATTAGGGTTTGAGTGTTTGAGAGCGTTTGAGAGAGAGAGAGTCGAAGGCGGCTGTCGAAGAGAAATGGGGATTAGGGTTAGGTCATGTGGAATTAAAAAGGAAAGAATCATTTGTGGCCATTGATCAAAAGGATCAACGACCTGGATTTAAAAGAACCCCGGGCGGGTTTCGCAATTGGGTCAGGGGTCGGGTGAGAAATCAAATTGGGTCGTTTTGATTTGGGGGCGGATTGGGCCAAAATTAAGGCTAAAATTGAAATGGAATTGGGGCTGCAATTGAAACGAAATGGGACTACATTTTAAATAGCCAGTTTTTCCCTTTTTATTTTATAAAAATAGTGAATGATTTTTAAAAGAAAATTGAAGATGCTGAACCAATTAGTAATACATATGTATTAATTTAAAAATATTAGAACTAATTTTACAATTATAAAACACTATTAATCGTAAAAATAGGCTATAATTGTCTTTATATGCAATTAGCCTTAAAAACACCAAACAAATTTTTAAAAATATACAAAAAATTACCTTAATTATATTTGGTGTAAATATGAGAATAAAATAAATTATTCAAAAAAAATGATAATTTTGGGAATAATTATTGGATTTTGTACTGTTAAAATAGACAATAAAGTGATTTAAAAATAAGAAAAAATACCAACACTCTTGGGAATGCTTATATATGTATGCATATGCTATTTTGAGGATATTTAGAGTACATAAAAATACTTAGGGAAAAATTGGGTATCAACACACGCCGCAGCGATATTTGGGTCGGGCTACACGCCACAGCGGTACTGGTACTGTTCTATATATTTACTTTATTTCATTTGTCTGCCATTATCTGTTGTCTGTGCTACTTCATGCAATACCTACCTGATTGCCTGGCATTATTTGAAAACTGAGTGTTATGCCCGAGGGATGAATTTCTGTGCTTATCTGCACTATTATTTTGCATTCAATTGCGTAACCGTTGAACAAGTTATTTCCAAAAGGGGTTTAAACTGAGCTAAGATGTTTCTCTAAAGATTTCACAGCTTCACTGTTTTTCTCAAAAGGGTTTTGCACTGCTCTATACAGCATGATGATTTGTTGTACGTGATTTCTTACTGCTTAGTTGTTATTTACCTTTATTACTCACTGAGTTGGAGTACTCACTTTACTCCCTGCACCTCGTGTCCAGATGCAGGTATCTATTCACCCGATAGCAGGTTTTGGCTGATTGGAGGCAGAGCTATAGGAGTTTAGCAAGGTGACTGCCAGCGTTCGCAGCACCGCTTTTCTCTCTGTTGTTCATTATTCCAGTTCAGTGTAATTTTTTAGACCTTGTAGTTGTATTTACACTCTTATAGATGCTCGTGACTTGTGACACCCTGATTAGGGCTGTGTTAGGTTGTACTTCCGCTAATTAATATTATTAAATCACATTTAGACTGCTTATTCATGTTTAGCTATTTTTGAAAAGGCGATATGGGTTAGTTAGCTGGCCTTGTCTTCATGAGAGGCGCCATCACGACCAGAGCGGGGATTTGGGTCGTGACAGATTACTTCCATATTTGTGTTAAACCTATACTTGTTACCTTATTTTCAACTTATTTTCAAAGCTATAAATACCCTAAGTCTTTCACTAACAAGACACGAACAATTAGTTCAGCACACACATATAAACTCAAAGTCTCTCTTCTTTCTCTACTATTTGTGCTACTACTTTGTCTAGCCAGCTGAAAGCGAAGGCTAGACTGTGGAACACTGATTGCTTTACTCTTTCTGCACTTTGCTTCTTCAACTGGTATGTTCTTAGTTTAAATTCCGAAACTCAACTCTATGCGTTCCCTTGTTTGTCAATCCTTGTCTCTTTCTGCACTAATTTAATGGCTCATGCTGTTAAATTGCACTTCTTGTTTATTACTTTACTTAGCATGCTTAAAATTCTGCCCTCCTTTGCTCAAAATGTAATCAGCATGTTTACTTGTTCATGTTTATGTCCCTCAACTGGCATGTATCCTAATGTACTTGATTCATGACTAATTATGTGTTTCTAATTTGTACCCTCTGTGTCCCCAACCTCTACTTTCCTTTTTGAAACTTCTGAAGCTGTACTGCTATTTGAACTTGTTTTGTATGTGTTGTTGCTACCCCTATCCCCTTCCCTTTTTTTAAAAAACCGTTTTCCTTAAGCAACTGTTCTGTTGTCTTTTGCAAACTCACTTCAAACATGCTGTTTTCAAAATTGTTTTCCAACTCAACTCCTTTAAATCTGTGTCAAGCACTCTCGCATGTACTCTTAGAATACTAGGTTCTGCCCCTTTTGTGTGAGCCATGCCTTGGGACCCTTAAGCTCCCTCTGAGCATGGACACATGAAAGTTTGCCCTTCCACACTGCACTTACCCTGTCTTGGCTATGAAATCTTGGTGTGAGCACTGCCCGAATCCCTTGGGGTCCTTAGGGAACTCTGACACACCTAGATATGAGGGAAAGCTATGAACAATATTGGCATTTGAGGTGGTCTATTACATAACTCAGAGAGGAAGTCCTGATCAGGCTTCCTATAGTGTAGCTTCTCATTTTTTCATTTCCACTTATGTAATTCAATCACATGGTCTGTAATAACTTGTAAACAAGTATGGGGCTGGCTAGTGAAAAAGGATGGGGAAATATGCATGATATAGTTGTTAAAGGGTAGAAAACATGTTACTAGGGTTATATTCCTAATTATGCATTAGAAATCATGCTCTTAGAGCCTTTGTTTTCTACTTCAGCATCTCATCCATCACTAATCCATGTTTTACCACTTAGAAATCCTGCTCCTAGGACAATAACAACATTAGCATAAAAACTGTTACTCATGAAGTCGTATTTCAACAATTCTGCAACTATTGTGTACATTTAGAAATCATGCCTTAGGGACTCTGCCATTTTGCATGTGCATATTAGATATCATGTCCTAAGATCCTGTTTGCATTTTTGTTTAAAATGCCTAGCTAATTACTGATTCATGAAAAGGTAGTAAAGTAATAATTTTCACATTGTTATGTTTCTGAATAAAATTGGTAACAATCTCTGCAACTAGAATAACATGTTCTTAGGGTAAAATAATCTTCAACTGTCTTAATAACTCTGAATAACTGTTGCATATCGCTTTATGCCTAGGCAAGCTTTAGGTAATTACTTAAGTAAAATTGGAACTACCTTTGTCTAGTTATCAACTGTTAAAGTCAGTAGGCAAACCTGATTTGGACTTCTTTTCTGAGTCATGTAATAAATCTGGTCCTGATGTTATCACTTAGACACCCTGCTTTAGGATTCTGAATTCAGACCTTAGTTGTGCATGAGTCATGCTATCTCTATGCATTATTTATGGAGGTATACATGAGCCTCCTACTTGCATATATGTTTCCCCCCTAAGTGCAGTCTTATATGTTTTGTACGTCGCTTTAGTATCTTTGCCTTTAAACCTGAGGGTCTACCTAGAATCTCCTTCTTATAGGAATATGAGTCCAAAATTCCTCCGGGACTAATAGGAAGGGACGGGTAACAGCATGCAATAGGGGTCGAGACCAACCCTCACTTTAATTACCTTCACGGACGGAAAAGGGTAGATATGGATATGATGACCGGTGCGCTAATATCACGTGTAGCCCCTCTTTTGAGGAGTGTCATACCGGGTATTGCATTGATGTGATCCATATTATAAATAAGCCTAGGACACTCTCTTTACATTCATAAGCATGCTTAGAATGTAACTCTTTTCAAAACCTAGCTTCTTTTTTAATTAATTGTTTCCTTACGATTATGTGTACGTGAATTTAAATCCCCTATTATTTGAGCCCTACTTGTCTATTTGCTAATTTCACAAATTTACAAAAATTGTCTGGCCGGGAACCACACTAGTTGATCCTGAGGGGTGCCTAACACCTTCCCCTTGGGATAATTTCAAGCCCTTACCCTATCTCTGGTTATCAAACGTAGTTGTAGATGAACCTTATGGGTGCCCTAACGCACCTCAAAATCGTTAGGTGGCGACTCTTCAAAAAACGCAAACCCCATTCCCAAAAAGGAATGAGTTGTCCCATACCCAAATGTCATGAACCTGATTCCCGATGGAAAGGAAAAAGGTGGTGCGACAACTTAACAAAAACAAGTGATCTCTAAGTTCTCTCAAGGTGATTTTCTTTGGTACTGATTGGTAAAGATCGGACGATAATTGTCTTTGAGGATACTGTTGTCTATCAGACTTTAAATGAAGGTTGTAAAGCTCATTATGGTAAACCGACAAGTTTCTTCTCTCGTAATGATATTCCATAAGTGGTTCTACTTTTAGCAGTTAAGGATGTCTATGTTATTCATTTCCGTAATGTGATATTCAAGTATGTCTAAGTACGTATCTAGTTCTCTATTGAGGTATTTTATGAAGATGTTAATGTTCATAATATAGTAATACATGCATCTTCATGCATATTCATTTATCACCGAGCTACATTCGGGTACTTACCACCGGTTGGCCAGTTATGTATCATTATTTACAACCAGTTGGGCAGTCATGCATATTCATTTACCATCGAGCTACGGCTGGTCGAGCAGTTATGCATTTATCATCGAGCTATGGCCTGTCGGGTAGTCATGCATTTACCACCGCGCTACGGCCAGTCGCGTAGTTACTACTGATCAGTTGGGTAGTCATGCGTCATACGATATGGATAATAGAACTAGTCTCAAAGAGAGGCATTATATATGTAAGTATGATAAGTATGCAAATAAGGTGGCACTTCAGAGATTCAGATTGATTCTTATATGTCTTTAATTAATCTTGACTTATTGTTATGTTTTAGTTCTGCCTTACATACTCAGTACATTATTGGTACTGACGTCCTTTTGTTGGGGACGCTGCATTCATGTCTGCAGGTATAGACAATAAGTTTGACGAGCCCTCATAGTAGACGAGATTGGCATTCAGCGAAGGATCGGTAAGACTCCACCTCATTCGCAGTGCAGCTGAGTCTATGACTCATCCTGTTAGAGTTTTGCTACAGACTAAGGGGTAGGCCGGTACCCTGTCCCATTTTATGTCAAATAATCTTAGAGGCTTTGTAGACAGAGGTTCATTTTGTACAGTATGTTAGAGGCCTTGACGGCCCATATATATTCATGTTTTAAGAAAAATGGTTCAATAATACATTATTTTCTCACTTACAGTAGTACATTGCGAGTTGTGGCCATGTTGGTCCAGGATAGTTACAAAGAAAAAAAATGTTGCAGAGTGGTCACTCGGGCCAGTGCGGCACCGGGTGCCAGTCACGCCTCCCCAGGTTTGGGGCGTGACAAAGTGGTATCAGAGCGGGTCGTGTCCTAGGAAGTCTACAAAATCGTGCCTATTTGAGTCTCACTTATGGGTGTGTTGCACGCCACATTTACAATTGAGAGGCTATAGGGAATTTAAAATGTTACCCTTCTTTTGTTTCCAGATTGTGCCATAGAGCTGAGCCGTAAGAAGTCAGTATGATGTTTTCGCTAGATTTTGAATGCACTAGAGGTGCATGTATTACAGTAGAGCTTTAAGGCGTAATTTCCACCTATGTTGAAGGAGGTTATGATGCATAGAGAAGATACGATGTGAAATTGAAAGGTAAGTAAGGTAAAGGTGAAGAAGATACGAGATACTCCAGTACAAAAGGTTGTGAATAGTCGAGACTTTAGATATAGTTTGGGTTTTAGTTTAATGTACAAAGGAGACCCTAGTGAAAATTTTATAAATCTCTAAGAGTTAATATTCGAGGACGAATGTTCTAAAGGGGGGAAGGATATTACACCCCGTAAGTTTAACAACGTTGATACCGTTATATATATATATATATATTTGATATGGTATTTTGAGTGGAACATTGTTGTAAAAGACTGGTTTGAAAAATATGATTTTATATAGTTATAATATTACTACTTTTGAAACATAATATAAGAAAGTTTACGAGATTTTTTTTTATTGTAAAGATAGAAATTATCTTCTCACATGAAAAGAAGGTTACCTTTTTACTATTTTAAAAAAATGACGCGTACGAAAATTTGTACTCTTTATATGAGATTAGGAAAAATAGAAGTTGAAAATATATGTATTTTACATGGATATTTTAATGAAACAATAGTGTATGTATTTATTTTATATGGTACCACATGACCATAATAGTAAGGTGTATAAAATGTATTAAAAGTGAGTAGTATTTTAAGTAATTTGAGATAATTCTTAATTATGTGGATAATTGGCTAATTATTTAATGGGGGAATTAACTAGTTAATTAAGTAATTTGTGGATAAGCTTAATCAAGTTTTGAATAAGCTTAATAGTTAAAAACATGGCAGCCCCCCCCCCCCCTAAAAATTTAGATGACTCTTCAAGTTTTATGAAAGGTGACAAATTATGAAAAGTGGCAACATTTAACAAATATGACTCCTTCATGAATTCTTATTAGTTTGAAGGTTTCTTAGTAGCTCATTATCTTGTTTTCTATGCTTGTAAATGTTATAGAGATGGTGGTGCCATCGGTCAAAGTTAATTACAAATTCAAAGAGAGGTCTTATATATATGTTTTAGAAAACGTTCAATAGGGATTCAACAAAATTTTATATTATCTTAGCAACGCGAGTTGCTTCAATAGTTCCTTCAAAACGTGATATTTTGCAACTCTAAGGGAGTACGATGCAACCTTTCCCAAGAATATCATATGGATTTCCCTACTCCAGGTATGTTAAGGCTATCCCTTCTTTACTTTTGGCATGATCCATACGATACAAACGGAACGAGCAAATGCACAACTTTTATAAATGACTCTATTCATAGAAATATTTAGATATCTTTACTTTAAAAAAATTAAGAAAAGAGGCAAAAACCCAGTGAGGCATATTATGGCTGATCCCATGTCCATAGCAACGCCTGGAAAGTGGATATGGAGGATTTTATAGAATATCAATCAAAAGCAGAAATGCTATAGCCTTGGTGTTAATTTCCCTTTGGTGTTGGCTCAAAATAGTAAGTGAAACAACACTTGAGTTTGTTGTATGTCACTTAACAACAACAAGTGATCTCTAGGTTCTCTCAAGGTGATTTTCTTTGGTACTGATTGGTAAAGATCGGACGATAATTGTCT
Source organism: Nicotiana attenuata (assembly GCF_001879085.1). Classification (NCBI taxonomy): domain Eukaryota; kingdom Viridiplantae; phylum Streptophyta; class Magnoliopsida; order Solanales; family Solanaceae; genus Nicotiana; species Nicotiana attenuata. Next base: position 30,779 of record NW_017671175.1, read on the forward strand.
TTGAGGTTACTGTTGTCTATCATACTGTAAATCAAGGTTGTAAAGCTCATTGTGGTAAACCGACAAGTTTCTTCTCTCGTAATGATATTCCATAAGTGGTTCTACTCTTAGCAGTTAAGGATGTCTATGTTATTCATTTCCATAAAGTGATACTCAAGTATGTCTAAGTACGTATCTAGTTCTCTATTGAGGTATTTTATGAAGATGTTAATGTTCATAATATAGTAATACATGCATCTTCATGCATATTCATTTATCACCGAGCTACATTCGGGCAGTTACCACCGGTTGGCCAGTTATGTATCATTATTTACAACCAGTTGGGCAGTCATGGATATTCATTTACCATCGAGCTACGGCCGGTCGGGCAATTATGCATTTACCATCGAGCTACGGCCGGTCGGGCAGTCATGCATTTACCACCGCGCTACGGCCGGTCGGGCAGCTTGGGCAGTCATGCGTCATACGATATGGATAATAGAAATAGTCTCAAAGAGAAGCATTATTTATGTAAGTATGGTAAGTATGCAGATAAGGTGGCACTTCAGAGATTCAGGTTGATTCTTATATGTCTTTAATTAATCTTGACTTATTGTTATGTTTTAGTTCTGCCTTACATACTCAGTACATTATTGGTACTGACGTCCTTTTGTTGGGGACGCTGCATTCATGTCTGCAGGTATAGACAATAAGTTTGACGAGCCCTCATAGTAGGCGAGATTGGCATTCAGCGAAGGATCGGTAAGACTCCACCTCATTCGCAGTGCAGCTGAGTCTATGACTCATCCTGTTAGAGTTTTGCTACAGACTAAGGGGTAGGCCGGTACCCTGTCCCATTTTATGTCAAATAATCTTAGAGGCTTTGTAGACAGAGGTTCATTTTGTACAGTATGTCAGAGGCCTTGAGGGCCCATATGTATTCATGTTTTAAGAAAAATGGTTCAATAATACAGTGTTTTCTCACTTACAGTTGTACATTACGAGTTGTGGCCATGTTGGCCCAGGATAGTTACAAAGAAAAAAAATGGTTCAGAGTGGTTCGCTCGGGCCAGTGCGGCACGGGGTGTCAGTCACGCCTCCCCAGGTTTGGCGCGTGACAGAAACAATCTGCTCCTAAGAACTCCCAGTCTCCAAATCCGTAGAACACACGAATCACCATATCTGATCTCCACTCCACCGCCTGAATGTCTAACACATCTCTCATACATGATCATGCCGCGAGGAATACTTCTATATTTCTTCTGTGCCACAAAGCAAAATTTGAACACCAGCAGTCGATCAACTAGGAGAGTACCGCAATACCAATGCAGTATCCATAAATTAGAACACATCCCCCCCTCTGAAATGTATACTCTCATCAAGCCATACCAAATAGTAATGTTACCTACCTAGTCATCTGAAACTGTCCATGTTGCCTAAGGACTCATGACCTCCCCTTCAAAACTGATTCGTGATCTTACACATGCAAATCTCAATCCTACACAACACACTGCATATACTATGCCATTATACGAAAAATACGAGAACTTTGTAATCCACTCCGAGTCACAAGAAACTACTCACTCAACTAGCCAAAAACTTTCCATTTGATTTCATCCGGAGAAAATCACTATACATCACATGCTCCTCACGCCAGTAGAAAATATACTCCTCGAACTGTGGTAGAAACTATTGAGATCTCTTCGAAACCCATTTGCACATAATTAAGCCATCAGAACTAAATATTTTTAACTCAACCAAGCCACGTAGGTCACCAAAAACCCAAGAGCATTGCCATGAAACACCTGTAGAAACCCACCACATCATAAGCGCCCAAAGAACCGATCATATCCATTACCATGCCGAACCTACTACTAAACTGTCCTATTTCTCCGAGTCCCTTCTGAATTACCTTCAAATTGATACTTCTCCTCGCCATAATACCACAATCCTCAACCAAGACTCACCACACGAGACCCTAGCTTAAAACCACACTGCCTTAAGGCTCATAAGCCGCTGAATGCTCTCTTAAGCACCCCAAATGTACCACAATCGAGATACCCGCTCTGAAAATACCTTCTATGAATTTAAAGCTGTTCATTTTTACCTTCCTAATACTGAATGTAGAATCCAAAATGATATAGAAATACTGCGTGTCTCGACACCATCCAATGTAACTCTCAGCTTCTAGCTATATACAAATCCGAAACATTCTCAATTGCCACGTATAAATCTTGAATTCACTAGAACCATTCTCGAGAGTCATCCACTCTGCTCAAATCTCACTTAGACTGATCAAACGGGTCGAACGACCTCTGCCCCATTAGCACTCCAACACCCAAGAAAGTAACTCCCACCTTAATGCAACCAGATAAATTTCTGCTCCACGCACATTACATCCTTCACCAATAACAACTCAAATCATTCCATGATTCTCATATACTCATAAGCCTAATACAACTCGTATCCAGAAATCCCCTTACTCGAGTCATCCTTGATCTCAACCTCTGTAAGTCATAACTGATTCACCAATAATATACCTCGAACTGAAACTAATACGACACATAGCCATGCAATCAACTTATCAATAACAGACTCCCCCACTTGGCTCAAAGCCATAGATTAAAGCACACAAAAACTCACAATGCCCATACTCTATTACTGCCATATTATCATAGTGAGATTCAACTAGATCCTTCATAAGCTCATGCAACACAAACCATCTAGTATTTCAAATCATCTACAAATCTCGCATTCACCATTGTAAGAGTCAAGCCCGGTCTCATAAGCGATCAAAACTCAAATTGCAACACATATATTTCACCGATAAAAGAGAACTCCCAACAACAACATAGGGATCACACAAACCTCAGGAAACCTCGCAGGAGCTAACCCATCTACTTTGCCTCAAGATGACCTCTCTCTATACCCTTCCAAAGTCATAACTATCATGCAACCACTTAATCGTCTTGAGTCTGAACATATCATGACATGAAATCTACTCCACTCCTTAACTGAACAACATGAAAAGATCCTTCAGCACACCCATAACTCGGGGCTATACATCATCAAGATGGAAATGAAGCACCAAATAGTTCTTCCCACACCTCAAGCAGACCCTTCTCACCATATTAAAATCATCTGAACACATCTCGCAGTCACATCATACTCATCACGTAGCTATCCAGCCACAAATTTCACTAATAGGGACACTACCAGACATATAAATTCGAAAGCACGTGCTCACACAATCAACACCTCAGTGCTCAAGCTACAGTACAAAACCCGGCCTTAAGTCCTCCAAACTAGCACATCATCAACACACAGAAATCACATCTCGCACCTCATCCAGGGAATTGCAAGTCGTCGATGCGCAATAGATACCAAGCGCTCATGCGCGCATACGAATGCATGGAAGGAATTCAAAGAGTTACGCTTCAAGCTAAATCAATGCCGCACGATAAAGGAAGAAAGATGCGGAGTATATCCTAAATGTCCTATATCCTCTCGAAGATAGGTATGGACGTCATCATACCGATCCGCAAGACTCACTAGATACTTGCTCATGACTTGTAGAACCTATGAACCTAGAGCTCTGATATCAATCTGTCACGACCCAAAATCCACTAGTCGTGATGGCACCTAACCTAACCTGCTAGATAAGCCAACTAATATCCAAATTCCATATTGCTAATAAGTCAATTCAACAAACTAAATATTTGGATCTATTACATTTCCCGAGGACTAGTAGTACAAATCATGATCTTCTAAGAATAGAGTTTACAAATATGATATGAAGAAAATACATCTTCTGATTGAAAAGTACATAAACAGAATTATATAATCTAAGACTACTGTGAATAAGAGGCAGCTACAGCAGGAACGCTGGTATGCCTCCAAATACAACAGCTATCAAACACAGCGACATCGACATCCGGGATCTGCACACAATGTGCAGGAAGTGCAGTATGAGTACAACTGGCCCCATGTACCTAGAAGTAACAAACTTAATCTTAGGTTGAAAGCAGTGACAAGCTGGAACATAGGTCGGGTCCAACACCAACAACTAACAGCAGTTCATACAACGTATAACATATAAACAAGGAAATAATCTAAGAGATAAAAATGTTCAGCTTTTGCATATTTTTTCCAAAAATAGTTCCGCTTTTCAAGAATATCAGTGAAAACCCAAATCCTTTATCGAAATCATCAAAAAATTATGAGATAGTTTGAAAACTGTAATTTTTCCTAAAAAATCCTTCCCACAATAAATAAAAATGTTTCCTTTCCTTTCCAATAACACTCTATGCCCACATATCAATGTGTGTAAAAATTCATGAATGGTGTGTGATACCGTACAACATGAGGAAAATGCGTCTCTATGCATGTATGCCATATATGCATGCAAATGCCATGTATCTCAGAGATGAATCATGTACTCACACTCTTAGAGTACTCAACGTCACTTTATCACACTTTCCACTCATCATACTCAACCACTCGATACAGTATATGGCCCATACGACCCAGGGAAAACCCATCCCGGAATATATACAACACTGCCTATAAGTCACCTAGTACTGAGGAAAGGCCATTTCTGCTCCATGGAGAAGATCCATCTCCAGGTGTATATATATATATATATATATATATATATATATATATAAATAATTGCTCAACCACTCGGTACTTCTCATACGACCCAGGGAAGATCCATCCCAAAATATATACATCACTGGCCATCAGTCTCCAGTACCGAGGAAACAGGCCAATCCAGCCTCATGGAGAAGATCCATCTCCACACCAAGGGAAGATCTATCCTTGAATATAATCAACCGCGCTTACTGGGGGTGTGCAGACTCCAGAGGGGCCCCTACAGCCCAAGTTATATAACAAGTCAATCATGGCATAAATCAATCAGGCCCTCGGCCTTACTCAATAATCAATAAAAAGTGCTGCGACGTGCAGCCCAATCCCATAACTGTCACTCATACTCAGGCTCTCGGCCTCACTCAGTCATCAGTCTCTCTAGTGTCACCCACAAGCTCACAATGTCATGAAAACTGACCCGGAACAGTGATATGATGTATCAATAAGTAACAACTGTGATTGAGATATGACATGAATGCATGGATGTGACTGAGTATGAAATATCAAGGAATTCACTAAGATGGCAGTAAGAAACGACCAATATGGGTCCCAACAATATCAGCATAAAGCCTAAACATGATATCTAGCATGATGTACAGTTCATTTACTTTATCACATGGTGAAAACACAAATATCAACAAAATAGGGCCACTATTCGGTGCCCTAGAAACAACAGAGTCATAATTCACAAGGTGCACGCCCGTCACCTAGAATGTGCATCACCTTAACACCAATCACATAACACATAAATTTAGGGTTTCATACCCTCAGCACTAAGTTTAGAAGAGTTACTTATCTTAAACAAGCTAATTCCGACACCGAGCAAGCCAAGCGATACTCCAATAATGCCATCACAAGCTTTCCGACCTCCGAACGGATCGAAACTAATCAAAATCAACTCAAATACATCAAACAATGCTAAAGGAACCAATCCCAATCGAAAAATGTCGAATCTTTAGTCAAAAGCCCAAAATCGGCCAAAAAGCCCATTCCGGGCCGACACCTTGAAACTCGACAAAACTCAAAAAATCCGTTAACCCATTCAATTACGAGTTCAACCATACTAGTTTCACTCAAATTCGACTCCGATTCGGTTTTCAAAACTCAAAAATTCATGTTATGAAATTTTAGGCCAAAACCCCCAATTTCATCTTTAAAATTCATCAACCAAAAGCTAAAATCGAAGATAGATTCACGAAATATAACCAAAACCAAGTAAAGAACACTTACACCAATTCATATGCTGAAAAATCGCCTCGAAAATTTCCCAATTCTGAGCTCCCCAACTCAAAATATGTTAAATACACAAAACCCTCATTTTAACACTATTCTGCCTAGTTTCTTGTGCTAAAATATCTCGAAACTCACTTTTGATGCCTCCAATGGATTCCTTGTGAACTTCTAGTCCAGTTAGGCTCTTGAATCACTCCATTTGACCTTATATTTAAGGAGATGTGTTGATTTCAATATTTGAAAATAGTGTAGATTTTTAAATACGCATTCAGTGGCAATTTCGTAATTAATCTGAAAAATCTAGCAACCCAATTCATAGTAAAATGACCATAAAATCCTTACAATGTCCAAATTTGATGATTCTTTTTGTTATGGCTCCGCAATTATGATACGGATCTAATGCTTCAATCAAAACAGAAATCGGAGCTCAATTGTTCAATGTGATACCATTTATGCTTGAGGAAATGACGTCAAAACATAAGAAAAACGAGCGCAACACAACCCAAACCTATCTGAAACTCACCTGAGCCCCTCGGCACCCCGTTGAAATATACCAACAAGTCCCATATCATAAAAAGGACCTACTCGAGGCCTCAAAACACACATAACAATATCGAAACGATGAAACACACCTCAAATCAAACTTAATGAACTTTCGAACTTTCGACTTCCAAATACTCACGCCGAAACATATAAAGTTAACTCGGAATGAACTCAAATTTTGCACACAAGTCCTAATACATCATACAGAGCTACTCGTGCCCCCAAACTACCGAGCGAAGTGCAAATGCTCAAAAAGACCGGTCGGGTCGTTACAAAAGTTGTCTAACATATCAGTGATGTTGCAGCACAGTCGTCTGCCCCAGCAGCACCACATGTACCTTTGTCAGTGAGGAAGCATTGAAGAAGATGCTGGAAAGCTAGAAGACTATCATGGCTACAATGGTGGCGCACGGGAAAGCTATTGAGGATTTGGGCAAACAGGTTAAGAAGATGAGGAAATCTCAGGCATCAAAGAAATTAGTGGACAGATTGAGCAAACAGGTAGCCAAGCTTGCATCAGTAGGAGATATCCCTTTTGACCTTCTTATGGAGACATCACCAGCAGCCCCAGCAGCACCAGTAGTACCCGAGGCATCAGAGGCAGCAGCCGACCAGTCTGAGGAGCCGGACCTTACTGCACATACTGTTGAGGAGATGCTTCAGATGCTCAGCAACCCTGTTGTCCCTCAGCCAGGTGATGATGAGATACAATTAGAGGAGACCGAGGGTGCTGAGGATGCCATGCAGACTAAGATCACATAGGGAGTTCTCTTAACTCTCTACCCTTCCTTGTTCTTATTTTTGTTAAGCATTGGGGAAAATGCTTATTTTTATTTAGGGGGTGGTATATTTGATTGATTTGACATTGACATTGGCATGTAATAACTCTTATACTCTATTTCTTTTACCTTTATTTTCTCTTTTTTTATGTATATATTCTTCCCTTTCATTTGATGTATATATTCATTTCCCTTATGTATATATTCATTTCCCTTCGGTTTGTATACTCGTTTGTCTTACTTTCCGTAGTTTATTTCATAACTTCTTTAGTTTGTCTTTCTTAGTAGTATAACTTCTTATTTACTTTAGTAGCTTTTTTTTAGTAATCCACTAGGCAATGCCTAGGGCTAGTTTTTATATATATAAAATTCAAAAACAATACAAAGTGTCAGGAGGTCTAACATGATGAAAGAAATAAACTTTGACGATTACATGACACCTATTATCAATATTGAGCAATGAACTCAACACTGATATCACATTTGATCTAATATAAGCATTGAAACTAAAAACTATCCCTGCATAGTGAATGTCCAAAATTATAGCCTTGGTCCGAGCTGGCAGCTTCAACTTCTTGCAACAAATAGACACTACCCAGTATTTCTTGCATTCGTACCCATTCTGCCTTTGCTCCTTGCTCATCACTTTCCAAAAACCTTCCTCATGTTCAAGAAAACCTTCTATATGAGTAATTTTTAACCAAATGTCAACACTCTGTAGCATTCCTAAGGATCTGCATTGTTGCACAATTGTGAGCACACACCGTTTGATGAGTAAGTCGCGTACTCTCCAACTGCCTTCTATTGATGTCAATATTTGGTACCACTCCTGAGATATGGAAAAAATGATATACACTGTAGAAAAATCCCCCAATGCAACCATTGGTCCCATTTTTGAGTGCCAAAAGTACCAGATATAGCAAAAGTTGATCAGAAATCTGGGCAACTCTCTGTTGCTTCTGTGATTTTTGGTCGTGTGTTCAAGTGGTGTTCTGAGGTAATCTGTGATGTCCAATGCTTTACCCCAGTCTTTGGATGTGTAGATAGTAGAATGAACTGATGTTTTGTTCAACACTACACCCAAAGTTCCCAGAATTAAGGTCCTAAACCCCATGTCTACCCTGTCGACCATAGTGCTGGGCATTAGAATCCATTCTTCGATGCTTTTGCCTCCTATTGTTACTCGTTCAAGGGAATGAGCAACTATTGCTAATACCACCCTTTAAATTTGTATCAAATAGGAGGGCATGGGTAGAGTAATATTTCTCTGTATTGCATCAGCCAATTTCAAATTTTGATTCCAATGTGCATTCCATAAAGGTTCCATTGTCAGTATTCTGAGCAGCCATCTCATGTCTTTACAAATGATTGTTATGGCTGGCATGTCTGCTGATTCTACGCAAGAAAATAGCATTGTAACATGTCGTATATTCAGCAGATATTTGTCATAGTTAGTATCCAAAAAGCTACTGTCCACCTGCAGAATTTCCAACAGAAACAGCCTCCACCCAAATGTTTTGGCATCCAAAATAACACCTAATATCCTCCCAAATCTACTTGCCACTATGCTTATGCCTAGTTTTGATTCCATTCCATTGGAATGAGTACAATGTACTAATACCACCAAATAGAAATTCCTCAAACCATAGGGCATAGTTCCAGTAACGTCTCCTGCAAAAAAGGAAACCATGTTACTGTAAAAAATGATCATCATGATCTCCTCCATGTGGATTCGAACATAATGATCTTTTGAGTGACTTCCTTGGGAAACAAGGTTTTTAGCCTTGATTTTTGCCAGGCTCCCTGTATTTGCTGTTTGAGTCACAGCATCTATAAATACAAGGTTGTCCTCAGCTGCAGCATCAAATGAAGTTTCTCCGTAGCTGTGTGCAAACCATCTGCAATCATCTTAAACGATGCGGTCCTATTTACCCTTCAAATCCCGTGCTCTCCAGTAGTGTCCTGCTTTGATTTTTGTGCGGCACCATTCTTGGGGTGACTGTGAGCAAAATGTACTGAGAAGTGACTTCTCAATAGCTTCATATTTTCCAGTAAATGCTGCCAGAAAACAACACTGCCCCATGCCAAAAAACTGGGCAGTCTACTCCTTTGCTCCCTTTTTCCAGCTTGTGCCTACCATGATTTCTCCTTCAAAGGAATGAGTACAATGTAGTAATACCACCCATTGAAGTTGAAGATCATGGTAAGGCATGACCACATGAACATTTCCTACAAAAAAGAGCATATTGTTAGTATAAACAAATATCAATATGATCTCCTCCCTTAGGATTCGACCCTACTGATCAGAAATGTCCAGTCCCTTTCTCATCCTCATTTTTCCTTTGATCCACACCATATTTATCTCCTTTTGGCTTTGATTCTCAGATATGGCCATTGTAACTTGTCATTGTTCACGATCTTTCTCCCCAATACATCCAAATCACAGAATTCACGACATACTATAGGGCCAAATTCCAAAGCAAAGTTTGCTAAGTGATCAGCCAGTTGATTACCCTCCCTAAGCGTGTGAGAAATCTGTATATTGCCTTTAGTCATCATCTCCTTGATCTCCTCGACATATATCTCCATATTCCATGGGCAAGTCCATGTTCCTTGAAAAACATTTGTCATCACCATCGGGTCAGTATGCCACTCTATAAGCACATAGTCATGATTCAAACAATATCTTAATGCCTCCAGTATTGCTCTAGCTTCAGCCTCATTATTTGTTCCTTCATCTATTTCTTTCCCACATGCATACATCACCTCACCTTCTTCATTCCTCAACACAAAACCATATGAACTCCTCCCAGGATTACCCCTTGAAGCCCCGTCTGTATTCACCTTAATCCATCCCGGCTCAGGATATTTCCAGATTACTTTTGTAGTCTTCAAAGCAGGTGTATAGTTCTCCATCACATGTATCAATTCCGACCAGTTGTGAGGTACCTTAAGGAGACTAGGTTCCCTTACCTTCACCAGTGATTGAAGTGTTGTAGAAATCTAGAAAATCACTCTGTTAATAGTCACTGGATCTCCATATTTGTTGCCATTTCTTCTTTTCCAAAGTTCCCAAACTATGATCGATAGGAGAGCCTGCATTATAGGTTGAAGTCTGGGAACCACTTCAGCATTCCAACATCTAATAATAGCTTAATGCAACAATAGGCCCTCGATGTTACTTCCTTCCCGTGAAAGAAATACTTCCAAACTTTGTTAGCTCCATATGATCTAAAAAATAGGTGATAGAAGGTCTCTTCTTCTAGACTGGCACAACGGCAGCATCGTGAAGCCATAAGATGGCCCAGCTTTCTAAATATTCATCCAATGGCAGCATATTCTTCCATAGTTTCCACATGAAAAAAGCTATTTTGAATGGTAAGCCTTTCACCCAAATCTTCTTGTATGCATTACAGGGATCTTTCCATTTCCTTTAAAAATCCCATGCTGATTTAACAGAAAATTCCCCCTTGTTTCGAGCATCCAATTTGGTTTATCAAGGACATTTTGAACTAGTAGAGGTCCAATATTATCAATGATATGAGAAGCAATATCTTGCGGCAGAATTTGATGGATTTTTGCAACATCCCATGCACCATTAGAAGCCACATCATATACATTGTGAATAGATTCATCATAACAAAAATCTGGGGGAGTCACAAAATATAAAGCCCTAAGGCCCGTCCAATTTTCAAACCAAAACAAAGACGACACCGCCAACCAATTTGGTGTTCTATGAGATCCCTACATTCAAGCATCTTCCTCCAAACAAGTGAGCCATATATCCATGGTACAATTATCGCATTCATCTTCTTACAATATTTTTGGCTCATAAATGCACTCCATAGTGAAGGCTTTGTTCTAAAATTCCACCATAATTTACAAAAGCGCCTTAGACATGTCGTGTAAGGATCTAAATCCTACACCCCCTTCCTCTTGTGGCAAACACAATGTATCCCAAGAAGCCCAATACTTACTTCTCCCATCCACTGAATTACTCCAAAAGAATCTAGCAAAGAGCTTATGTAGCTTATTGATCACATAACCAGGAGGATTTACTGATGAAAGTAAATGAATAGGCATACTTTGCAACACATGTGATATCAAAACTGCAACTCCTCCTATTGATAATAATTTCCCCTTCCATGATTGTAATTTGTCCAGCACTTTATTGATTACTCCCTGATAATGATCCATCTTCCTCCTAGTATAAGATATTGGATATCCTAAATATGTGAATGGAAATTCTTGCTTGCCAATTCCTGTGATTCTTTGCACTTTATCAATCACTTCATCACCAACAGAATGGTGAAGATAAATGGCAGACTTGGACTTATTTATAAGCTGCCCAGAAGCCATCTCGTATGCACCAAAAACCTCCATAATCAATTGTAAAGATGTAGCATCTGAGGATGAGAAGATAATGGTATCATCTGCATATGCAAGATGATTTATTTGGGACTCCATTTAGGCATACCACATCCACAAAAATAGAAGTTCCTATGTAATGAATTCAATCCCCTAGAAAGAGCTTCAGCTGCTAGAATAAAGAGAGTAGGAGACAAAGGATCTCCTTGCTTGACGCCCCTACTTGATTTAAAGAAACCATGCGGCTGACCACTGAGCAACACAGAATACCAATTGTTAGACACAATACCATACACCAAGCCTATGAATCTCTCATTAAAACCCATTTTCTTCAACACTTTAGTTAAGAAAAGCCAAGATATTCTATCATAGGCTTTTGTCATGTATAACTTTATCACAACATTAGGACCAGCCTTAGTTCTCAACCGAATATCAGTAATAATCTCTTGAGTTAACAAAATGTTCTCAACTATGCTTCTTCCTTTCACAAACCCAGCCTGCTCATCAGAAATTAGATTAGGAAGCAAGCCAACTAACCTTTCATGGATCACCCTTGAGAACACTTTATTGATGAAGTTACGCAAACTAATTGGCCTCGTATCTGAGAATGTATTCACTTCTTTCTTCTTAGGTAGTTAGCACTAAAGTTAGTGATAAACTTGGTAAACTCGTGGCTATTGAAGAAAGCCCTCACCATATCATAAATGTCATCCCCTAATAATGTCCCAACAT
>NW_017671175.1:43087-120853 GCF_001879085.1 Nicotiana attenuata
CATAGTTAAATTAAACAACTGTAATCCATCTGGAAACTCCGCACTCTCTCCAAATCAAACAAAAAAACAAAAACTTTCACTTTTTCTTGGTTAGGCTGCCCTTCAAGGATCTTGATTCTGCTCTAAATTGACCATACAAGGTATATATCAATGATCCTGAAAATCTGTGGGAAATTCTATCTTTCGGTGAATTGATCTTGAAAGAAATGAACTGCCTCTCTGCCATAGCCTCATTGTCTTCTGTCCATAATCCAGCTCTGTATGGATCCCTTTAATCTGTAATTCTTTCTCTACCATCTACTTGTGCATTGAAACACTTTTGGTTTCCTGTCCCCATCTTCAAAACCAAAACATACCGGCTTTTTATTTCAAAAATTCTCTTCAAGTCAAATACCTTATAAATCAGCTTGAACTTTCTGAAAGCCTTTCCCTATTTTATTTGAGTACGGATTAGAGTTCAATGAGCCTCAATGTACTTTAAAACTACCTCTCCAAAACTTGAAATTTTCTTGAAAAAATATTCCCCTAAGTTGCCTTACTTCCAGAGAGAGACAAAGCCCTCTTTAACTCTTCCAAATTGTGATTGAATAAAGTAAACGAATTTGCATTAAAAAAATCAAAACATTCCAATTCTACTTCACTTACTGCCCTAAAAGTGTCGGTTGCTGTTCCAAAATTCCGAAATCTTAAACAATTTCTTAACTGGACAGAAAAAGGATTGCCACTATACAACGTAGGGACATGAAACGGAGCCTATTTCGTAAGTGAGGTACCTCAAGACCTGCACTAGTGTTGAACTCTATATTTGCTAAACACACGATCTAATCTTTCTGAAAATGCAATTCATGCTTCTGCTCGTCCATTCCACCATGTGTATATGCTACATTAAAGCCTCAGAAAGCACTCAAAATTGGCAAGTATTAACACAGTGCCTCAAAATCCTCCACCTCATTCAGTACTGGTAATCCTCCAATTTCTCCTCTTCATCCCAATTACATTGAAATCACCCCCACAAGAAAGGAGTATCATATCTCTCCAAGAGATACATCGAATCCCACAATTCAATTCTTTCAACTGCGTCACACTTTGCACAAAAAACAAGTGTAAACGATCAGTTCCTTTCGTCTTCCAGATTGATAACTGTAATGTAATGCTGCATTCAGTATCCATAATCACCTGTACTGTCATTATAGTTCATTCAATGAAAGCCCACACCTTTGTTTGAAATGTTCACAAAAAGCAGCAAGACCAATCTTCCCTCCGAATAGAGTTCCAAACTTTATTTGCAATTTTGCTTTGGCTCGCATAACACCTTTAATTTCAAAAGACGTTGCCTATTCATTGTAACAAGCCTTTCAAAAGCTTGCATTGTATTGACGGATCTAACATTCCATATAATAGCATTCATATCTAATTTAGTAGATTTAGTTAACGCCCTCCTTGTTTGAACCCCGTGGGTACTGGACCACTTGGGATGTCCTTCACCTGTTTTTTCCTGCCTTTTGATGCTGATTTTGCTTGATCAATAACCCTTGGGGATAGATTGGCCCTGCCTTGCCAACATTAAGGAAATTCTTATTTGTATACTCCTCGTTCAAAATCTTTTCCTTTATCTCCAACTTTTGGTTCTTCGCCTGTTGTGATCTGCTGTATTACCACATTAGTTTATAGGCTTAGGATGAGACTCTTTGGTTGTATTCTCTTTCCTTTCTTGGCACTTTGATTAAGTACAGAAATTAAGGACCCCAGCGTTAAGTTTTTCCTGTAGCTCTGCCTCTATACTCTATTTCTGATCTTGAATTAACTCTTCTAACTGCTGGTCTTTATTAAGTCCACCTTCATTAATCCCATCTGCTGCTTGTTGTTCCCCCAGATCATTTAGATCAGCTTTTTCTGTAGGATTAATTGTATTTATCTCCAGTAGTGATTGTTGTGTCTCCTTTTAACGCATAATTTCAATACGGCTCACATGAGGTTTGGTACTCCTGCACCTGTTCTTCTATTTGTTGAGTATTCTACTCCTTGTCATTTGGCTGCACATCAGTGATTTTGTTTGTTCTTGAATACCATGACCACTTTTTACGATTCACACTTTGTTCCTCTTCCCCATGTTCATCTTTTCACCCTCATTAACTTCAATTCCATCATCACCTTCATTAAACTCACCTTCTTCTTCTAAGAAATCTTCAGTTTGATCACACCACACTTTTCCTTCTCCCAACTTCAAAATATTAGCTAACAACACCAGGCTTCCTGAGTGTCCAACGATTGTAAGGGACCTCTTGGCACGACTGATTGTTTCCATAGAAGGCTCCATTAACCCATTGAGATGCGGATTCTCTTATAACATTACCTTTATTCTTAGTTTCTTTAGGAATCGTAGAATTACCTTCCCAGTCTTTTTCCCAGTTGAACTAGGAAATAAAGGTGGCTGCCGCTGGATTGAGATTCCCAGTAGACTTAGGATTAACTATAGGCTGCAATTATTTACCAATGCCAGTGATCATTCTCCACTTGTTCATCAATCCTCCACCTCTAAGACTGCATATTTATTAGCAATTGTACCTGCTTTACACCTTCATTGATGGGGACTAAATTCCTTTCCAACAGTAGTTTGATTTTGTACCGGAATTAATTGCTTTCCAACATTATCTTCAACCTGAACAGCACTTTTCTGATTAACAGCCTTCACTGCCTTGTTCTGTTACGATTATCTCGCACCTCTTTCCATTTTCCTTCCATACCATTCAGATTGCCTACCACTTTGCCACTTGACAAAATCATCAAAGGTCCATTTTGTTTAGACACAACAGCCAAACCACTCTGTTGCACAAACTCATTCATAACTTGTTGATCAGTAGACTTATTCTCCATTAACTCAGGATGAATCCTCCAACAGTCAGTCATATCATGGCCTTGTAAGCTCACACTCTTTACAATATTTTTGGCAAGTAATCGTACCTGACTATCACCCAAGTCAGTTCTAACATCTCCTGTTACTTCATTCACAATATCCCATACGAACCTTCTTAGGAAGATCATCTAAAAGGTCAACTAACACCTTGACTTTTGCACAGCTTGTCTTGTCTTGTTAATCGTAGCTAAGTCAAGATGAAGTGGCTTTCCCAAGCAGAAGCCAACGAGAAAAGGCATTCTTTAATAAAATTTGTTTGTAACAAATTTGGAAACGATATCCACGCCATTACCTTAGGTGTTTCCTCTCCGGCTTTGAATTTAGAATCATAAATCAAAGTTTGTAAAGGTATTCCCGGGCAGCCTTGTCTTTCACATAATACACACCTTTCTACATAAAATCGATAAAATCTTGCCATAGCTCAATCGTATTAGCACATGCCTGTCACGAAGGTATCCAATATTACACTCGCCTTTAATTCACATTGAAGCGGGACAATTCGACGTAATTCATTAAGCTCAGGCCATCCATACAAAAATTTGCAAACTACTGCATATTGCAAACCTTCGATCACTTTCATTCGAGCAACCTCTGCTCAGTGAAAGTAACCATGGGTTGTCCTTGAACAAAACCAATCGACGCAGTGGAATAGGATCAACAAGAGCTTGTTTTGACGAGTTTCCATGTACTGTTGCATTAATCGTTGCTGGTTTCAGATTGTTTGAATAATCTAGGGGCGTTGTAGTGTTGTTAAGGATGGTGGGGACGCTTGGGATGGTTGACCAGCCATTGGAGAAGGTGGTCTCCGGCCGGCGAGGCCATTGAAGAGCTCGCGATGGCAGTGCGCTGTTTCTCCTGGAGATCGCAAAAATCTCCTATTTGAGGAGAGAGAACAGAGCGTGGTTTAGGGAATCTGTGATGTCCAATGCTTTACCCCAGTCTTTGGATGTGTAGATAGTAGAATGAACTGATGTTTTGCTCATCACTACACCTAAAGTTCCCAGAATTAAGGTCCTAAAGCCAATGTCTACCCTGTCGACCAAAGTGCTGGGCATTAGAATCCATTCTTCGATGCTTTTGCCTCCTATTGTTACTCGTTCAAGGGAATGAGCAACTATTGCTAATACCACCCTTTAAATTTGTATCAAATAGGAGGGCATGGGTAGAGTAATATTTCTCTGTATTGCATCAGCCAATTTCAAATTTTGATTCCAATGTGCATTCCATAAAGGTTCCATTGTCAGTATTCTGAGCAGCCATCTCATGTCTTTACAAATGATTGTTATGGCTGGCATGTCTGCTGATTCTACGCAAGAAAATAGCATTGTAACATGTCGTATATTCAGCAGATATTTGTCATAGTTAGTATCCAAAAAGCTACTGTCCACCTGCAGAATTTCCAACAGAAACAGCCTCCACCCAAATGTTTGGCATCCAAAATAACACCTAATATCCTCCCAAATCTCCTTGCCACTATGCTTATGCCTAGTTTTGATTCCTTTCCATTGGAATGAGCACAATGTACAAATACCACCAAATAGAAATTCCTCAAACCATAGGGCATAGATACAGTAACGTCTCCTGCAAAAAAGAAAACCATGTTAGTGTAAAAAATGATCATCATGATCTCCTCCATGTGGATTCGAACATAATGATCTTTTGAGTGACTTCCTTGGGAAACAAGGTTTTTAGCCTTGATTTTTGCCTGGCTCCCTGTATTTGTTGTTTGAATCATAGCATCTATCTATACAAGGTTTGTCCTCAGCTGCAGCATCAAATGAAGTTTCTCCTTAGCTATGTGCAAACCATCTGCAATCATCTTAAACGATGTTGTCCTATTTACCCTTGAAATCCTGTGCTCTCCAGTAGTGTCCTGCTTTGATTTTTGTGTGGCACCATTCTTGGGGTGACTGTGAGCAAAATATAGTGAGAAGTGACTTCCCAATAGCTTCATATTTCCCAGTAAATGCTGCCAAAAAATAACACTGCCCCATGCCAAAAAACTGGGCAGTCTACTCCTTTGCTCCCTTTTTTTCCTGCTTGTGCCTACCATGATTTCTCCTTCAACGGAATGAGTACAATGTACTAATACCACCCATTGAAATTGAAGATCATGGTAAGGCATGACCACATTAACATTCCTGCAAAAAAGAACACATTGTTAGTAAAAACAAAAATCAACATGATCTCCTCCCTTAGGATTCGACCCTGCTGATCAGAAATGTCCAGTCCTTTCTCCTCCCATTTTTCCTTTGATCTACTCCATATTTATCTCTTTTTGGCTTTGATTCTCAGATATGGTCATTGTTAACTTGTCATTGTTCACGATCTTTCTCCCCAATACATCCAAATCCCAGAATTCATGACATACTATAGGGCCAAATTCCAAAGCAAAGTTTGCTAATTGATCAGCCAGTTGATTATCCTCCCTAAGCGTGTGAGAAATGTGTATATTGCCTTTAGTCATCAGCTCCTTGATCTCCTCGACATATATCTTCATATTCCATGGGCAAGTCCATGTTCCTTGAAGAACATTTGTCATCACCATCAGTCAGTATGCAACTCTATAAGCACATAGTCATGATTCAAACAATATCTTAATGCCTCCAGTAGTGCTCTAGCTTCAGCCTCATTATTTCTTCCTTCATCTATTTCTTCCCACATGCAATACATCACCTCACCTTCTTCATTCCTCAACACAAAACCATATGAACTCCTCCCATGATAACCCTTGAAGCCCCGTCTGTATTCACCTTAATCCAGCCCGACTCAGGATATTTCCAGATTACTTTTGTAGTCTTCAAAGCAGTGTTATAGTTCTCCATCACATGTATCAATTCCAACCAGTTGTAGGTACCTTAAGGAGACTAGGTTTCCTGACCTTCACCAGTGATTGAAGTGTTGTAAAATCTGGAAAATAACTCTGCTAATAGTCACTGGATCTCCATATTTTTTGCCATTTCTTCTTTTCCAAAGTTCCCAAACTATGATCGATGGGAGAGCCTACATTATTGGTTGAAGTCTGGGAACCACTTCAGCATTCCAACATCTAATAATAGCTTGATATAACGATAGGCCCTCAATGTTAATTCCTGCCTGTGAAAGGAAATACTTCCAAACTTTGTTAGCTCCTTATGATCTAAAAAATAGGTGATGGAAGGTCTCTTCTTCTGGACTGGCACAACAGCAACATCGTGAAGCCATAAGATAGCCCAGCTTTCTAAAATAATCATCCAATGGCAGCCTATTCTTCCATAGTTTCCACATGAAAAAAGCAATTTTGAATGGTAAGCCTTTCACGTAGATCTTCTTGTATGCATTACAGGGATCTTTCCTTTTCCTTAAAAAATTCCATGCTGATTTAACGGAAAATTCCCCCTTGTTTCGAGCATCCAATGTGTTTATCAAGGACATTTTGAACCAGTGGAGGTCCAATATTATTAATGATATGAGAAGCAATACCTTGCGGCAGAATTTGATGGATTTTTGCAACATCCCATGCACCATTAGACGCCACATAATATACATTGTGAACAGATTCATCACAATAAAAATCTGGGGAGTCACAAAATACAAAGCCCCAAGGCCCGTCAAATTTTCAAACCAAAACAAAGACGACCCCATTTTAGTATGCAGACCAATTTGGTGTTCCATGAGATCCCTACATTCAAGCATCTTCTCCATACATGTGAGCCATATCTCCATGGTACAATTATCGCATTCATCTTCTTACAATATTTTTGGCTCATAAATGCACTCCATAGTGATGGCTTTGTTCTAAAATTCCACCATAATTTACAAAAGAGCGTCTTAGACATGTTGTATAAGGATCTAAATCCTACACCCCCTTCCTCTTGTGGCAAACACAATGTATCCCAAGAAGCCAATGCTTACTTCTCCATCCACTGAATTACTCCAAAAGAATCTAGCAAATAGCTTATGTAGCTTATTAATCACATAACCAGGAGGATTACTGCTGAAAGTAATGAATAGGCATACTTTGCAACACATGTGATATCAAAACTGCACGTCCTCCTATTTGATAATATTTTCCCCTTCCATGATTGTAATTTGTCCAACACTTTATTGATTAATTCCTGAAGATGGACATCCTAAATATGTGAATGGGAATTCTTGCTTGCCAATTCCTGTGATTTCTTGCACTTTATCAATCACTTCATCACCAGCAGAGGGTGAAGATAAATGGCAGACTTGGACTTATTTATAAGCTGCCCAGAAAGCCATCTCGTGTGCACCCAAAACCTCCATAATCAATTGTAAAGATGTAGCATCTGAGGATGAGAAGATAAGGTATCATCTTCATATGCAAGATGATTTTTTTTGGGACTCCATTTAGGCATACCAAATCCACAAAAATACAAAGTTCCTATGTAATGAATTCAATCCCCTAGAAAGAGCTTCAGCTGCTAGAATAAAGAGAGTAGGAGACAAAGGATCTCCTCGCTTGACGCCCCTACTTGATTTAAAGAAACCATGCGGCTGACCATGAGCAACACAGAATACCAATTGTTATACGCAATACCATACACCAAGCCTATGAATCTCTCATTAAAACCCATTTTCTTCAACACTTTAGTTAAGAAAAGCCAAGATATTCTATCATAGGCTTTTGTCATGTATAACTTTATCACAACATTAGGACCAGCCTTAGTTCTCAACCGAATATCAGTAATAATCTCTTGAGTTAAACAAAATGTTCTCAACTATGCTTCTTCCTTTCACAAACCCAGCCTGCTCATCAGAAATTAGATTAGGAAGCAAGCCACACTAACCTTTCATGGATCACCCTTGAGAACACTTTATTGATGAAGTTACGCAAACTAATTGGCCTCGTATCTGAGAATGTATTCACTTCTTTCTTCTTAGGTAGTAGCACTAAGTTTAGTGATAAACTTAGGTAACTCGTGGCTATTGAAGAAAGCCCTCACCATATCATAAATGTCATCCCCAATAATGTCCCAACATGAGTGAAAGAAACAACTTGTGAATCCATCTGGACCTCCGGCACTCTCTACATTCAAGACAAAAAATAGCAACTTTCACTTCTTCTTTGATAGGCTGTCTCAAGAGATCTTGATTTGCTCTAAATTGACCATACAAGGTATATGAATCAATGATCCTGAAATCTGTGGGAATTCTATCTTCAGTGAATTGATCTTGAAAGAAATGAACTGCCTCCTCTGCCATTGCCTTATTGTCTTCTGTCCATCATCCAACTCTAGTCTGGATCCCTTTAATCTGTAATCTCTTCTTCTACCATTCACTTGTGCATGAAAATTTTAGTGTTCCTGTCCCCATCTTCAAACCTAGACATACCGGCTTTTTGTTTCCAAAATCTTCTTCAAGTGCCAAATACCTTATAAATTCAACTTGAACTTTCTGAAGCCTTTCCCTATTTATTTTAGTAGGATTAAGTTCAAATTGAGCCTCATGTAATTTAACTACCTCCTCCAAACTTGAAATTTTCTGAAAAATATCCCCATAAGTTGCCTTACTCTACAGAGACAAAGCCTTTTAAGCTTTCTTTAATATTGTGATTGAATAAAGTAAACAGATTTGCATAAAATCAGCATTCCAATTCTCCTTCACTACTGCCCTAAAAGTGTCGTGCTTTGTCCAAAATTCAGAAATCTAAACGATTTCTTAATTGGGACAGAAAAAGGATTGTACGTAATCAACATAGGACTATGATCGGAGCTATTTTGGTTAAGTGAGTTACCTCAAGCCTGGCAGTAGTTGTTGAAATCCATATTGCTAAACAACATCTAGTCTTTTGAAAATACAATCATCTTCTACTCGTCCATTCCACCATGTGTATATGCTACCTTTGAAGCCAAGATCACTCAAATTGCAAGTATTAACACAGTGCCTAAAATCCTCCACCTCATTCAACGTTACTGGTAATCCTCCAAATTTCTCCTCTTCATCCCATATTACATTGAAATCACCCCACGAGCCAAGGAGTAGTCATATCTCTCGCAAGAGCATACATCGAATCCCACAATTCAATTCTTTCAATCTCGTCACACTTTGCATAAACCAAGTGTAACGATCAGTTCCTTATGCGTTTCCAGATTAAATAACTGTAATGTAAGCTGCTACACAGTATCCATAATCACCTGTACTTCATATCGTTCATCAATGAAAACCCACACTTTGTTTGAAATGTTCACAAAAGCATGAGCAAGACCAATCTCCTCCGATAGTGTTCCAGCTTATTTTTAATTTTGCTTTGCTCCATAACACCTATAATTTCAAAAGGATGTGGCTATTCATTGTAACAAGCCTTTCAAAGCTTGCATTGTATTGACGGATCTAACATTCCATATAATAGCATTCATATCTAATTAGTAGATTTACTTAACGCCCTCCTTGTTTGAACCCAGGTACTGGACCACTTGGGAGATCCTTCACCTGTTTTTTCCTGCCTTTTGATGCTGATTTTGCTTGATCAATAACCCTTGGGGATAGATCGCCATACCTAGCAACATTAAGGATGTTCTAGTTTGTATACTCCTCGTCAAAATCTTTTCCTTCATCTCCAGCTTTTGGATCGTCTCCTCTTGTGATCTGTTGTATTACCACATTAGTTTTAATAGGCTTAGGAATGAGACTTTTGGTTGTATTCTCTTTCCCTTTCTTGGCACTTTGATTAAGTTACAGAAATTAAGGGTCCCCAACGTTAAGTTTTTCCTGTAGCTCTGCCTCTATACTCTGTTTCTGATCTTGAATTAACTCTTCTAACTGCTTCGTATTTATTAAGTCACCTTCATTAATCCCATCTGCCTGTTGTTGTTCCCCAGGATCATTTGGATCAGCTTTTTCTATAGGGATTAATTGTATTTAGCTCCAGTAGTGATTGTTGTGTCTCCCCTTAACGCATTAATTTCAATATGGCTCACATAAGGTTTGGTACTTTCCTGCACCTGTTCTTCTATTTGTTGAGTACTCTGCTCCTTGTCATTTGGCTGCACATCAGTGATTTTTGTTTGTTCTTGAATATCATGACCACTTTTACGATTCGCACTTTTGTTCCTCTTCCCCATGTTCATCTTCTTCACCCTCACTAACTTCACTATTCATCATCACCTTCATTAAACTCACCTTCTTCTTCTGAGAAATCTTCAGTTTGATCACACCACACTTTTCCTTCTCCCAACTTCAAATTATTAGCTAAACGACCAGGCTCCTGAGTGTCCAACGATTGAGAAAGGGACTTCTTGTCACGACTGATTGTTTCCACGGAAGGCTCTATTAACCCATTGAGATGTGGATTCTCTTATAACATTACCTTCATTCTCAGTTTCTTTAGGAATCGTAGAATTACCTTCCCCAGTCTTTTTGCCAGTTGAACTAGGAATAAAGGTGGCTGCCGCTGGATTGAGATTCCCAGTAGACTTAGGATTAACTATAGGGCTGCAATTATTTACCAATGCCAGTGATCATTCTCCACTTGTTCATCATCCTCCACCTCTAAGACTGTATATTATTGTGCAATTTGTCCCGCTTTACACCTTCATTGATTGGACTAATTCCTTTCCAACAGTAGTTTGATTTTGTACTGGAATTAATTCCTTTCCAACATTATCTTCAACCTGAACAACACTTTTCTGATTAACAGCCTTCACTGCCTTGTTCTTGTTACGATTATCTCGCACCTCTTTCCATTGTTCCTTTCCATACCATTCACATTGCATACCACTTTGCCACATGACAAAATCATCAAAGGTCTACTTTGTTTAGACACAGTAGCCAAAACCACTCTGTTGCACAAACTCATTCACAGCTTGCTGATCAGTAGACTTATTCTGCATTAACTCAGGATGAATCCTCCAACAGTCTATCATATCATGGCCTTGTAACTTACACTCTTTACAATACTTTGGCAAGTAATTGTACCTGACTGTCACCCACTCAGTTCTAACATCTCCTGTTGCTTCATTCACGATATCCATATGAACCCTTCTTAGGAAGATCATCTAAAAGGTCAACTAACACCTTAACTTTTTCACAGCTTGGTCTTGTCTTGGTAATCATAGCTAAGTCAAGATGAAGTGTCTTTCCCACAGCAGAAGCCAACGAGAAAAGCATTCTTTAACAAAATATGTTGGTAACAAATTTGGAAACGATATCCACACCATTACCTTAGGTGTTTCCTCTCCGACTTTGAATTTAGCATCATAAATCAAAGTTCGTAATTGGTATTCCTGAACAGCCTTGTCTTTCACATAATACACACCTTTCGACATAAAATTAATAAAATCTTACCATAGCATCAATCGTATTAGCACATGCCTGTCACGAAGGTATCCAATATTACACTCGCCTTTAATTCCACATTGAAGCGGGACAATTTGACATAATTCATTAAGCTCAGGCCATCCATACGAAAATTTGCAAAACTACTGTATATTGCAAACCTTCGATCATGTTCATTCAATCAACCTCTGCTTCAGTGAACGTAACCATGGGCTGTCCTTGAAACAAAACTGCTCGACGCAGTGGATTAGGATCAATAGGAGCTTGTTTTGACGATTTTCCATGTACTGTTGCATTAATCACTGCTGGTTTCAGAATTTTTTAATAATGTAGGGGCTTGGGAATTGTTGTAGTGTTGTTAGGGATGGTGGGGGACGCTTGGGATGGCTGACCAGCCATTGGAGGAGGCTGGTCTCCGACCGGCGAGGCCATTGAAGAGCTCGCGATGGCAGTATGCTGTTTCTCCTGGAGATCGCCAAAATCGCCTATTTGAGGGGAGAGAACAGAGCATGGTTTGAGTGAACAATTAGCCTTTGATTTTCTTAATGCCAGGGTCTTTCTAAAGGTGGGTTTTGTGTGAACCTGGTGGCTCTTCCCAATGATGGATGGTGTGACAACCTTCTTACGGGATTGAGTTCATTTCTTTTATGTTTAGACAAAAATAGTAGTAATTAATAAAAAGGGTCTCAAGCATGCTTCACTTGGTACCAACACATTTTATCTACGGCTTTATGGTTAGTAACAAGATGTTGGCAGTAAATAGCTCTAGTTGTGACCTTTTGATTCTTGTGTTGACTTAAGCAGTCATCGAGTGGTTCAGTCGAGCCATTTGTGATTCTCAATCTTAACTAGGGTTGTTTTGGGCCCTCAACTCTATTCTCTTTAGCAATCAGCAGCGTGAGAGGTGAGATATTGAATTGCAAGTTAAGTATCGTGCTAATAGTCTAGAACTTGACCCGAATGTTTTTCTAGGCAAAATTCTAAGTGTAGCTTGGCTTGAGTAATGATTGTTGGCTCTCCTTGATCCAATTTGAAATTTTCATAACCTACCAATGTGATATCTCTAGTCAACCCATTTGAGCCTAAGCCCCTTTTCTTTAAATAACCATGTTACAAGCCTTTATCCGTTTTATAATGACCCTCTCTTGGCACCCGAATCTTTCCTTAGCATTCTTAAGAAACAATTGGTTAAAGCATAAGTTTGGGGGAGAGACGAGGAGTTTGAAAGTGATATAAAGGTACACGAAAGAGGAAAGAAATGTAGAAAAGGGAAGGCAAAGAAAAAGAAAAGAAAGAACAAAAAGAAAATTGCAAAAAGAAAGTGAATAACGTAAAGAGTGAATGGGTTCAAAGAAAAAACAAAGATGAAAGGCACGGAGTAAGAAAAAGAAGGAGAAAATGAGTATCATGACCAAGAAGAGCGACTCTAAGTCCCTCTAGTTCCCCCAACAAAAAAAGAAAATTGACTCAAAGATGAGCCAAAAAAGAGAAAATGGTGTGTTTAAGGAAAGATGAATCTATCCCAACAAGTCCTACCTTGATCCAAAAACCTTCATTACATCCCGAAAAAGCCCTACATGATTTTCAAGTTGAGTGAGCTTACATTAATGGTGATTTACATGAGGGGCAAGCATATGGTACTTAGAGCCGTACTTGTAACATTCTTTTGAGAGAGATGAGCGAACTTTTCACAATCCTTGATTTGAGTGTTACATTCCTAAGTGAGTTATGCTAACGGAGAGTAGAAGAGAGGAGTTTGGGATCCCACAATGACCTATATGAAAGAGCGAGCTTCCTTCATGAATAACTATTGTACTGAAAAATTCAAATCATTGCATTGTTTGATAATTCATACGTGTTGTGGGTAATTGTTGGTCTCAATTGATGTGTGATTGATTCACCTTAGGCCTATTGAAATAGCCCTTTCTAGTGGAGTGGGAATTGTCTTAATTGCTTGAGGACAAGAAAAAGTTTAAGTTTGGGAGTTGATAAGTAGGGACTTTGAATGCTTATTTTCTCTATTTACTTGCGATTTAGCTCAAAAATGCTTAAAGGTATTCCCGAGAACTAATGAAATGTGCTTTCTTGTAGGAATATTGAGAAACGATCCAAAAAGTGAAAATCAACCCAAAAAGGAAGCAAAAATTTGGACAAGGACCAAAACAAGGCAAAAAGGGGCACAATGCGGACCACACAATATTGTGTGTGGATGCAAACTCTAAAGGAGCACTGATGGAATTTCCTCACAAAGTGCGAGCCGTACACTTATTGTGCGGCCGCAGAAAGCAAGAATCACAAAGCCATGTTTTTGGAAGATTGAAGATGTGGGGACCGTACTATTATTGTGTGGCCCACAACAAGCCAAAATGCGACAGCATTGATAAATGTGCGGTCCTCATAATGAAGGCCAGCTCTAGTCCAAGTTCAAGTGTGCGGCCAAACATAGAAATGGCGGTCTGCATAATAATATAAAGTGCAGCCGCATCCAATTTTTGCGATCGCAGAAAGCCCATATGACCAGTCAATTTCAACTTCGGACTGCACACAGAATTCTGCGGCCGCACAACCTTCGCAGGGGCAATTTGTTAGATATTTTTAGCTTAGTATGAATAGAATTTTTTGTCATATTTAGGTGAAGGTTTTGTAAGTTGGGCGCACCTGAGCCATTTTTATTTACTGTATTGGGTAACATTGTACTAGATTAGCTTTTAACATTAGATCTTCTCTCTTTAATCAAGTATTATGAATTCTATCTAGTTTCTTCTTTAATTTCTTTATTTTCCATGAGTAGCTAAACCCTTAGCTAGGGTTGTGACCCAACCCTAGTATGGGTACTTAATAGGTAATTGATTTAGGCTTATTTATGATTGAGTTTATGATATTTAGCCTAGTTCTTGCTTGAATTTGAGAATTGATGCCGCAAACATTAATTCATTACTATTTGACTTAGTCTCTTCCTAAGAAAGGGAAACTAAGTCTAGGTAAACTTGTCTAACAAGAATTAGGTGAACTCAAGAAAATTGATAGTCCTAATTAAAGGTCGAACCTAGAGATAGTAAGACCCGACCAGAGCATTTATCACTTGCATTGTAAAATACCCGTTTGGACTTGATAAAGCCAAATCGGGCAAATCACTGAAACTACCGAGAGTATAGAGTGAGTAATTGAGTGTGATTGCTATATTTTGTCCTGATCAACCAAACATGCGCTAGAGCTCTAAATCCGTTAGGTAACCAACTAGGCGGAAGTCGCAACCTAGATCTTCCATAACTTGAGAAAAAAAACCAAACCCAAAAATATTGTCTCTTAGCTCTACAATTTCGATCAATAGATTAAAAGTACAAGTAGAAACAACAATTGAAAATGTGGAAGTGTAATTTGGGCACATCATACAGTCACACTAGGTGTATACCTAATCCAAAATCAAACTCCCTATGGATTCGACCCCGACTTGCGTTGGGTTTGTATTATTGCTTCGACTGCCTCAAAACCTATATTTGTGTTGTGAGTTTGGGCGACATCAATTTTGTAAAGAATACAATTGTTTGAATCATTGTATGTGAAATTATATGCAACAAAGAGAAGAAAAGTTCACCAGAGAAGACGTCTTCCGGCCAAGCAAAACACTGTATATTGTATGAAAACTAAAAAATGGAGACGAACAAAAATCCGACCAGATCTGAGAATTACACTTTCAATTTGTGTCTACCAAAATATGTCAGACGAATTAAAATGCGGCCATAATGTGTATTTTGTTGTATTTAATTAGGCCACAAGTATTAAAATACACTCAAATACGAAGAAATACACCAACTTTGAGAAAATACACTCGGATCTGAGAAATCGGGTCGGTTAGCCATGGATTCCACCCAGAGATGACAACGGGTTGGAAGGTATGACGAGGAAGATCTGGATTGAGGAATTGAGGTACTAAATTGAGGAATTTTTATAGTGGGTGAGAGAAGAGAGATTACAAAAGAGAGGGAAGGACAGTTTAATGGAGATGGAGGAGGCGTCTAGGCTACAATACAAAGGAAAAAAGTTACTTTAGGGTTTGTTGATGACCCGATAGGTCATTTATAGTTCTAACCTCAATTCTATGTTTCCAAAAAACCCTAAATACCTCCGTTAAACTTTCCTCGATTTTGCACATGCAATCCGTGTCATTTCTGAAAGGTTCTTATGTGAAAAATTGAAAAAAGTGTGACATCGTGCCTTAAAACTCAATGAGTTGACTTCGATAACAATTGAGCAAAGAGACCCATATCAGTATTTTGACAGTCCCGATAGGTCCGTATCATGGTTTGGTACTTGGAGTATGCCGAAATTGAATTCGAAAGTCCCTAGCACGAATTATCGCAATTTGTTAAAAACTAGAAGCTTAAAGGTTTAAAGAAATTAATAAGTTTTACCGTAGTTTGACTTTGTTGCTACCGGTTCCATATTTTAGTTTCGGAACTTGTATAGGTTCATTACCATATTTATGACTTGTTTGCAAAATTTGGTGCAAAATGGAGTTGATCTGACGTAATTGGATGTCCGATCGAAAAGTTGCCATGTTCTTAAGTTTCATTGAAACTTCATTCGTTTTGGTGTCTGATTCCTAGGTCTATATGTTATTTGGTGTTATGATACCACGAGCGAAGTTCATATGATATTTTGGACTTGTGGCACGTTTGGTTTGGAGGCCGAGGCTCGGCTGAGTTTCAGATAAGCCTCAGAGTGGTTTTGACTTAGGAAAATAGCTGGTGCATCTAGTTCTGGTGCAAGACCCGATTTGAGGGCGGTCCATTTCTGTCTATACATACATTTTCACAAATAAACTGTCCAAGACTAATTATTTTAGATGTCTCTTCACAATAATTTGTGATGGAGAAAATACCAATTTCAAATTGACTGGATTTAAATAATGTTGCGACATAGATCGGGATTAAAAATTCCATTTTAATCCATTCTTCTGATCTCGCAATTGCGAGGTCAATGTTCGCATTTGCGAACATTCAAATTCCTCTCAGGTTGCATTTACGAACCATTTCTTCACATTTAGGAAGTGGAGTTGGGGTCAGCAAAATATCGCATTTGCAATCAAAAAGTCGCATTTGCGGTTTCCAGAGTTCGCACGTGCGAACAAATCATCGCAAATGCGATGATAGAAGAGATGTGGCTTCTTCACATTTGCGAAGCTATTCTCGTATTTGTAATGTTCACAATTGCGAACCCCAGATTACATTTGCGACATCTGCTCCTGTTTAAAGTTGAGAAAAATTGGATTTTGCTCATTCTTTCAAATTCTTAACCCTAAACACCCTAGAGGCGATTTTTCCATGAGCTTTTTTCTCCTCAATTCATTGGTAACCAACTCGAATCTACTTTCTTTTAATTACCCATTTCATTTCATGAGATTTCAACATCAAATCTAGGATTTCCATGGTAGAAATTAGGATTTGATAGAATTAGGGATTTTTGTAAAATAGGGATTTAGACCTCGAATGAGTTCAGATTTCGAATTGAATTGCATAACCGGGCTCAGGGGTTAATGGGTGATCGAGTTTTGGTCTGAACCTCGGGTTTGACAGAGAGGGCCTGGGGGTTGGCTTTTGTTGACCTTTTCAATAATGATCTAAATTAACCTCTTTCATTGTGGGTAGTTTCTAAGACTTAGTTTGAATCGTTTGGTTAATAATTTGCTAGATTTGGTTGGTTTGAAAGCTTGTTTGAAAGGCAAGGCCGTAGTTGAACTTTGAATTGTGTTGCGGAGCGAGGTAAATATCGTGTTAAGCTTGACTTGAGGGATTAGAAACTTGTTTGCCTGATTTGCTACGTGCTTAATGTGTGGGCACAACCTATATGTGAAGTGATGAGCACTTATGCGTTGTTGTTGGGTTAAAACATGTGGGTAGAACTTGGTTCCTTGTGATTTATTGCTTCTTTAAATATGACACTTCATGCTTACATTAGATTATTACTTATTTGATCTTCTTTCCGTATTTATGGATTATATAGTAATGGTTGAGTATATTGGAAGTTGAGGTTTGATCTTGGAATCATAATGACGTTAAACTACATATCCCTTGCATTATTTATCTCCCGGATTTGTATATTCATTACGACATGGTAAGAGAGAGTGTTAAAGCACGGAGGTGATGTCTTTCCATTTCATTTCCTTATTTACTGATTTAACACATGGTGATGAAGAGAATTAAAGCACGAAGCGTGATGCCGTGCCAATCTATATCGGTTATTCACTGTACATGGTGTCAACGAGAGTAAAAGAGCCAAGGGTGATGCCGTGCCATTTTATTTCTCCTATGAAATCATTTCATGGCAAGGATGAGGGTTAAAGCACGAAGGGTAATGCCGTGCCATTTCAATATCGTGTGTTATTTGTCCTCCTTGGTTGATGATTTATTGACTTTCTGTGTTGTCTTCCTTATTGTAGTTATCTTATCTTTTCCCCCTTTCACATGTTCCCACCCAACTGTACATGTGAAATCTCCATTTTGTCGTTGTTTGGTATATATATGTATGTTTGTATACGTTTAATTACGTGAGTGTCCTGTCATAGCCTCATCACTACTTCGTCGAGGTTAGGCTCGTCACTTACGGAGTACATTGGGTTTGTTCTGCACTTCTTGTGCAGATTTTGTACCTGTACTAGTTGTACGTGAGGTGAACTAGCTCGAATTATCACATTCGGAGACATGAGGTAATCTTCTAATGTTCCCAAACCTTGGAGTCCCCTTTCTCTTTCCTCTTTTACTATTCATTTCATTCGAAACAATTGTATTAATTTCAGAACTCTATTTGTAGAACTTCTAGTAGTTTGTGTACTCGTGACTCTCTAAACTTCTAGTAGTTCATGTACTCATGACTCCGGATCTTTGGGAGTGATGTTATTACGTGACTTATTTTGGCTTTGTATTAGTTTGAGTACATGTCCCTCGTTATTTATCATCACTTTTGTTCTAAACTATAAAATTTTGACTAATTAACTATTTCACATCGGCTTTCCCATCAAGTGGATGTTAGGCGCCATCATGACCCCGAGGTTGGGATTCCGGATCGTGATAAGTTGATATCAGAGCACTAGGTATCCTAGGTCTCACGAGTCACGAGCAAGCTTAGTAAGTCTATAGGATAGGTACAAGGACATCTGTACTTATCTTCCAGAGGCTATGGAGTTTAGGAAAAAACACTTCTTCTTTCTTCTCTATCACGCAATTTTATTCTATCATTGAAGATTAAACCCTTCTATTTCTTGTTCTCACAAGGATGGTGAGAACACGCATGCATCTACAGCCGGCAGAGCCAGATCCCCCTGTAAAAGCTACGACCAGGGAGAGTCGAGGGAGGCTGAGCCAGAGGCCGAGCTCAGCCTAGAGCTCGAGAAGCAGCACCCGTATGGAGCCTCAGTGGAGTTTGAGGAGGAGGTTCCAGCTCAGACTGTAACCCG
The DNA here is from genome assembly GCF_001879085.1 of Nicotiana attenuata. Classification (NCBI taxonomy): domain Eukaryota; kingdom Viridiplantae; phylum Streptophyta; class Magnoliopsida; order Solanales; family Solanaceae; genus Nicotiana; species Nicotiana attenuata. The sequence goes on from NW_017671175.1 coordinate 61,735, forward strand.
TCAGTCCAGCTAATGTCCCGGAGGGAGGGGAGGGGTTCATAGCCACTTCAGGACGCTCTATCCATTTATGTATCTTCTCTCTTTTTTTTCAAGTGCCTAAATACCTTATAAATTCAGCTTGAACTTTCTGAAGCCTTTCCATTATTGAGTAGATTAAGTTCAAATTGAGCCTCATGTACTTTAACTACCTCTCCAAACTTGAAATTTTCTGAAAAATATTCCCATAAGTTGCCTTACTCCAGAGAGACTAAAGCCCTTTTAAGCTTCTTCAAATTGTGATTGAATAAGTAACGAATTTGCATAAAAATCAACATTCCAATTCTCCTTCACTACTGCCCTAAAAGTGTCGTGCTTTGTCCAAAAATTCCGAAATCTAAACAATTTCTTAACTGGGACAGAAAAAGGATTGCACGTAATCAACGTAGGACTATGAACGGAGCCTATTTTCGGTAAGTGAGTTACCTCAAGACCTAGCACTAGTTGTTGAAACTCTATATTTGCTAAACACCGATCTAATCTTTTGAAAATGCAATCNCTAGCAACATTAAGGATGTTCTAGTTTGTATACTCCTCGTCAAAATCTTTTCCTTCATCTCCAGCTTTTGGATCGTCTCCTCTTGTGATCTGTTGTATTACCACATTAGTTTTAATAGGCTTAGGAATGAGACTTTTGGTTGTATTCTCTTTCCCTTTCTTGGCACTTTGATTAAGTACAGAATTAAGGTCCCCAACGTTAAGTTTTTCCTGTAGCTCTGCCTCTATACTCTGTTTCTGATCTTGAATTAACTCTTCTAACTGCTTCGTATTTATTAAGTCACCTTCATTAATCCCATCTGCCTGTGTTGTTCCCCCAGGATCATTTGGATCAGCTTTTTCTATAGGATTAATTGTATTTTAGCTCCAGTAGTGATTGTTGTGTCTCCCCTTAACGCATTAATTTCAATATGGCTCACATAAGGTTTGGTACTTTCCTGCACCTGTTCTTCTATTTGTTGAGTACTCTGCTCCTTGTCATTTGGCTGCACATCAGTGATTTTTGTTTGTTCTTGAATATCATGACCACTTTTACGATTCGCACTTTGTTCCTCTTCCCCATGTTCATCTTCTTCACCCTCACTAACTTCAATTCTATCATCACCTTCATTAAACTCACCTTCTTCTTCTGAGAAATCTTCAGTTTGATCACACCACACTTTTCCTTCTCCCAACTTCAAATTATTAGCTAAACGACCAGGCTCCTGAGTGTCCAACGATTGAGAAAGGGACTTCTTGTCACGACTGATTGTTTCCACGGAAGGCTCTATTAACCCATTGAGATGTGGATTCTCTTATAACATTACCTTCATTCTCAGTTTCTTTAGGAATCGTAGAATTACCTTCCCCAGTCTTTTTGCCAGTTGAACTAGGAATAAAGGTGGCTGCCGCTGGATTGAGATTCCCAGTAGACTTAGGATTAACTATAGGGCTGCAATTATTTACCAATGCCAGTTGATCATTCTCCACTTGTTCATCATCCTCCACCTCTAAGACTGTATATTTATTGGCAATTTGTCCCGCTTTACACCTTCATTGATTGGGACTAATTCCTTTCCAACAGTAGTTTGATTTTGTACTGGAATTAATTCCTTTCCAACATTATCTTCAACCTGAACAACACTTTTCTGATTAACAGCCTTCACTGCCTTGTTCTTGTTACGATTATCTCGCACCTCTTTCCATTGTTCCTTTCCATTACCATTCACATTGCATACCACTTTGCCACATGACAAAATCATCAAAGGTCTACTTTGTTTAGACACAGTAGCCAAACCACTCTGTTGCACAAACTCATTCACAGCTTGCTGATCAGTAGACTTATTCTGCATTAACTCAGGATGAATCCTCCAACAGTCTATCATATCATGGCCTTGTAACTTACACTCTTTACAATACTTTGGCAAGTAATTGTACCTGACTGTCACCCACTCAGTTCTAACATCTCCTGTTGCTTCATTCACGATATCCATATGAACCTTCTTAGGAAGATCATCTAAAAGGTCAACTAACACCTTAACTTTTTCACAGCTTGGTCTTGTCTTGGTAATCATAGCTAAGTCAAGATGAAGTGTCTTTCCCACAGCAGAAGCCAACGAGAAAAGGCATTCTTTAACAAAATATGTTGGTAACAAATTTGGAAACGATATCCACACCATTACCTTAGGTGTTTCCTCTCCGACTTTGAATTTAGCATCATAAATCAAAGTTCGTAATTGGTATTCCTGAACAGCCTTGTCTTTCACATAATACACACCTTTCGACATAAAATTAATAAAATCTTACCATAGCATCAATCGTATTAGCACATGCCTGTCACGAAGGTATCCAATATTACACTCGCCTTTAATTCCACATTGAAGCGGGACAATTTGACATAATTCATTAAGCTCAGGCCATCCATACGAAAATTTGCAAACTACTGTATATTGCAAACCTTCGATCATGTTCATTCAATCAACCTCTGCTTCAGTGAACGTAACCATGGGCTGTCCTTGAAACAAAACTGCTCGACGCAGTGGATTAGGATCAATAGGAGCTTGTTTTGACGATTTTCCATGTACTGTTGCATTAATCACTGCTGGTTTCAGAATTTTTTAATAATGTAGGGGCTTGGGAATTGTTGTAGTGTTGTTAGGGATGGTGGGGGACGCTTGGGATGGCTGACCAGCCATTGGAGGAGGCTGGTCTCCGACCGGCGAGGCCATTGAAGAGCTCGCGATGGCAGTATGCTGTTTCTCCTGGAGATCGCCAAAATCGCCTATTTGAGGGGAGAGAACAGAGCATGGTTTGAGTGAACAATTAGCCTTTGATTTTCTTAATGCCAGGGTTCTTTCTAAAGGTGGGTTTTGTGTGAACCTGGTGGCTCTTCCCAATGATGGATGGTGTGACAACCTTCTTACGGGATTGAGTTCATTTTCTTTTATGTTTAGACAAAAATAGTAGTAATTAATAAAAGGGTCTCAAGCATGCTTCACTTGGTACCAACACATTTTATCTACGGCTTTATGGTTAGTAACAAGATGTTGGCAGTAAATAGCTCTAGTTGTGACCTTTTGATTCTTGTGTTGACTTAAGCAGTCATCGAGTGGTTCAGTCGAGCCATTTGTGATTCTCAATCTTAACTAGGGTTGTTTTGGGCCCTCAACTCTATTCTCTTTAGCAATCCAGCAGCGTGAGAGGTGAGATATTGAATTGCAAGTTTAAGTATCGTGCTAATAGTCTAGAACTTGACCCGAATGTTTTTCTAGGCAAAATTCTAAGTGTAGCTTGGCTTGAGTAATGATTGTTGGCTCTCCTTGATCCAATTTGAAATTTTCCATAACCTACCAATGTGATATCTCTAGTCAACCCATTTGAGCCTAAGCCCCTTTTCTTTAAATAACCATGTTACAAGCCTTTATCCGTTTTATAATGACCCTCTCTTGGCACCCGATCTTTCCTTAGCATTCTTAAGAAACAATTGGTTAAAGCATAAGTTTGGGGGAGAGACGAGGAGTTTGAAAGTGATATAAAGGTACACGAAAGAGGAAAGAAATGTAGAAAAGGGAAGGCAAAGAAAAGAAAGAAAGAACAAAAAGAAAATTGCCAAAAAGAAAGTGAATAACGTAAAGAGTGAATGGGTTCAAAGAAAAACAAAGATGAAAGGCACGGAGTAAGAAAAGAAGGAGAAAATGAGTATCATGACCAAGAAAGAGCGACTCTAAGTCCCTCTAGTTCCCCCAACAAAAAAAGAAATTGACTCAAAGATGAGCCAAAAAAGAGAAAATGGTGTGTTTAAGGAAAGATGAATCTATCCCAACAAGTCCTACCTTGATCCAAAAACCTTCATTACATCCCGAAAAAGCCCTACATGATTTCAAGTTGAGTGAGCTTACATTAATGGTGATTTACATGAGGGGCAAGCATATGGTACTTAGAGCCGTACTTGTAACATTCTTTTGAGAGAGATGAGCGAACTTTTCACAATCCTTGATTTGAGTGTTACATTCCTAAGTGAGTTATGCTAACGGAGAGTAGAAGAGGAGGAGTTTGGGATCCACAATGACCTATATGAAAGAGCGAGCTTCCTTCATGAATAACTATTGTACTGAAAAATTCAAATCATTGCATTGTGATAATTCATACGTGTTGTGGGTAATTGTTGGTCTCAATTGATGTGTGATTGATTCACCTTAGGCCTATTGAAATAGCCCTTTTCTAGTGGAGGTGGGAATTGTCTTAATTGCTTGAGGACAAGAAAAAGTTTAAGTTTGGGGAGTTGATAAGTAGGGACTTTGAATGCTTATTTTCTCTATTTTACTTGCGATTTAGCTCAAAAATGCTTAAAGGTATTCCCGAGAACTAATGAAATGTGCTTTCTTGTAGGAATATTGAGAAACGATCCAAAGAAGTGAAAATCAACCCAAAAAGGAGCAAAAATTGGACAAGGACCAAAACAAGGCAAAAAGGGGCACAATGCGGACCACACAATATTGTGTGTGGATGCAAACTCTAAAGGAGCACTGATGGAATTTCCTCACAAAGTGCGAGCCGTACACTTATTGTGCGGCCGCAGAAAGCAAGAATCACAAAGCCATGTTTTTGGAAGATTGAAGATGTGGGGACCGTACTATTATTGTGTGGCCACAACAAGCCAAATGCGACAGCATTGATAAATGTGCGGTCCTCATAATGAAGGCCAGCTCTAGTCCAAGTTCAAGTGTGCGGCCAAACATAGAAATGTGCGGTCTGCATAATAATATAAAGTGCAGCCGCATCCAATTTTATGCGATCGCAGAAAGCCCAATTGACCAGTCAATTTCAACATGCGGACTGCACACAGAATTCTGCGGCCGCACAACCTTCGCAGGGGCAATTTGTTAGATATTTTTAGCTTAGTATGAATAGAATTTTTTGTCATATTTAGGTGAAGGTTTTGTAAGTTGGGCGCACCTGAGCCATTTTTATTTACTGTATTGGGTAACATTGTACTAGATTAGCTTTTAACATTAGATCTTCTCTCTTTAATCAAGTATTATGAATTCTATCTTAGTTTCTTCTTTAATTTCTTTATTTTCCATGAGTAGCTAAACCCTTAGCTAGGGTTGTGACCCAACCCTAGTATGGGTACTTAATAGGTAATTGATTTAGGGCTTATTTATGATTGAGTTTATGATATTTAGCCTAGTTCTTGCTTGAATTTGAGAATTGATGGCCGCAAACATTAATTCATTACTATTTGACTTAGTCTCTTCCTAAGAAAGGGAAACTAAGTCTAGGTAAACTTGTCTAACAAGGAATTAGGGTGAACTCAAGAAATTGATAGTCCTAATTAAAGGGTCGAACCTAGAGATAGTAAGACCCGACCAGAGCATTTATCACTTGCATTGTAAAATACCCGTTTGGACTTGATAAAGCCAAATCGGGCAAATCACTGAAACTACCGAGAGGTATAGAGTGAGTAATTGAGTGTGATTGCTATATTTTGTCCTGATCAACCAAACATGCGCTAGAGCTCTAAATCCGTTAGGTAACCAACTAGGCGGAAGTCGCAACCCTAGATCTTCCATAACTTGAAAAAAAACCAAACCCAAAAATATTGTCTCTTAGCTCTACAATTTCGATCAATAGATTAAAAGTACAAGTAGAAACAACAATTGAAAATGTGGAAGTGTAATTTGGGGCACATCATACAGTCACACTAGGTGTATACCTAATCCAAAATCAAACTCCCTATGGATTCGACCCCGACTTGCGTTGGGTTTGTATTATTGCTTCGACTGCCTCAAAACCTATATTTGTGGTGTGAGTTTGGGCGACATCAATTTGTAAAGAATACAATGTGTTTGAATCATTGTATGTGAATTATATGCAACAAAGAGAAGAAAGTTCACCAGAGAAGACGTCTTCCGGCCAAGCAAAACACTGTATATTGTATGAAAACTAAAAAATGGAGACGAACAAAAATCCGACCAGATCTGAGAATACACTTTCAATTTGTGTCTACCAAAATATGGTCAGACGAATTAAAATGCGGCCATAATGTGTATTTTGTTGTATTTAATTAGGCCACAAGTATTAAAATACACTCAAATACGAGAAATACACTCAACTTTGAGAAAATACACTCGGATCTGAGAAATCCGGTCGGTTAGCCATGGATTCCACCCAGAGATGACAACGGGGTTGGAGGTATTGACGAGGAAGATCTGGATTGAGGAATTGAGGTACTAAATTGAGGAATTTTTATAGTGGGTGAGAGAAGAGAGATTACAAAAGAGAGGGAAGGACAGTTTAATGGAGATGGAGGAGGCGTCTAGGCTACAATACAAAGGAAAAAAGTTACTTTAGGGTTTGTGATGACCCGATAGGTCATTTATAGTTCTAACCTCAATTCTATGTTTCAAAACCCTAAATACCTCCGTTAAACTTTCCTCGATTTGCACATGCAATCCGTGTCATTTTCTGAAAGGTTCTTATGTGAAAAATTGAAAAAAGTGTGACATCGTGCCTTAAAACTCAATTGAGTTGACTTCGATCAACAATTGAGCAAAGAGACCCATATCAGTATTTTGACAGTCCCGATAGGTCCGTATCATGGTTTGGTACTTGGGAGTATGCCCGAAATTGAATTCGAAAGTCCCTAGCACGAATTATCGCAATTTGTTAAAAACTAGAAGCTTAAAGGTTTAAAGAATTAATAAGTTTTACCGTAGTTTGACTTTGTTGCTACCGGTTCCATATTTTAGTTTCGGAACTTGGTATAGGTTCATTACCATATTTATGACTTGTTTGCAAAATTTGGTGCAAAATGGAGTTGATCTGACGTAATTCGGATGTCCGATCGAAAAGTTGCATGTTCTTAAGTTTCATTGAGAACTTCATTCGTTTTGGTGTCTGATTCCTAGGTCTATATGTTATTTTGGTGTTATGATACCACGAGCGAGTTCATATGATATTTTTTGGACTTGTGTGCACGTTTGGTTTGGAGGCCCGAGGGCTCGGCTGAGTTTCAGATAAGCCTCAGAGTGGTTTTGGACTTAGGAAAATAGCTGGTGCATCTAGTTCTGGTGCAAGACCCGATTTGAGGGGCGGTCCATTTCTGTCTATACATACATTTTCACAAATAAACTGTCCAAGACTAATTATTTTAGATGTCTCTTCACAATAATTGTGATGGAGAAAATACCAATTCAAATTGACTGGATTTAAAATAATGTTGCGACATAGATCGGGATTAAAAATTTCCATTTTAATCCATCTCTGATCTCGCAATTGCGAGGTCAATGTTCGCATTTGCGAACATTCAAATTCCTCTCAGGTTTGCATTTACGAACCATTTCTTCACATTTAGGAAGTGGAGTTGGGTCAGCAAAATATCGCATTTGCAATCAAAAAGTCGCATTTGCGGATTCCCAGAGTTCGCACGTGCGAACAAATCATCGCAAATGCGATGATAGAAGAGATGTGGGCTTCTTCACATTTGCGAAGCTATTCTCGTATTTGTAATGTTCACAATTGCGAACCCCAGATTACATTTGCGACATCTGCTCCTGGTTTAAAGTTGAGAAAAATTGGATTTTTGCTCATTCTTTCAAATTCTTAACCCTAAACACCCTAGAGGCGATTTTTCCATGAGCTTTTCTTCCTCAATTCATTGGTAACCAACTCGAATCTACTTTCTTTTAATTACCCATTTCATTTCATGAGATTTCAACATCAAATCTAGGATTTCCATGGTAGAAATTAGGGATTTGAGTAGAATTAGGGATTTTTGTAAAATAGGGATTTAGACCTCGAATTGAGTTCAGATTTCGAATTGAATTGCATAACCGGGCTCAGGGGTTAATGGGTGATCGAGTTTTGGTCTGAACCTCGGGTTTTGACAGAGAGGGCCTGGGGGTTGGCTTTTGTTGACCTTTTCAATAATGATCTAAATTAAACCTCTTTCATTTGTGGGTAGTTTCTAAGACTTAGTTTGAATCGTTTGGTTAATAATTTGCTAGATTTGGTTGGTTTGAAAGCTTGTTTGAAAGGCAAGGCCGTAGTTGAACTTTGAATTGGTTGCGGAGCGAGGTAAATATCGTGGTTAAGCTTGACTTGAGGGATTAGAACTTGTTTGCCTATTTGCTACGTGCTTAATGTGTGGGCACAACCTATATGTGAAGTGATGAGCACTTATGCGTTGTTGTTGGGGTTAAAACATGTGGGTAGAACTTGGTTCCTTGTGATTTATTGCTTCTTTAAATATGACACTCATGCTTACATTAGATTATTACTTATTTGATCGTTCTTTCCGTATTTATGGATTATATAGTAATGGTTGAGTATATTGGAAGTTGAGGTTTGGTATCTTGGAATCATAATTGACGTAAACTACATCCCTTGCATTATTTATCTCCCGGATTTGTATATTCATTACGACATGGTAAGAGAGAGTGTTAAAGCACGGAGGGTGATGTCTTTCCATTTCATTTCCTTATTTACTGATTAACACATGGTGATGAAGAGAATTAAAGCACGAAGCGTGATGCCGTGCCAATCTATATCGGTTATTCACTGTACATGGTGTCAACGAGAGTAAAAGAGCCAAGGGTGATGCCGTGCCATTTTATTTCTCCTATGAAATCATTTCATGGCAAGGATGAGGGTTAAAGCACGAAGGGTAATGCCGTGCCATTTTCATATCGTGTGTTATTTGTCCTCCTTGGTTGATGATTTATTTGACTTTCTGTGTTGTCTTCCTATTGTAGTTATCTTATCTTTTCCCCCTTTCACATGTTCCCACCCAACTGTACATGTGAAATCTCCATTTTGTCGTTGTTTGGTATATATATGTATGTTTGTATACGTTTAATTACGTGAGTGTCCTGTCATAGCCTCATCACTACTTCGTCGAGGTTAGGCTCGTCACTTACGGAGTACATTGGGTTTGTTCTGCACTTCTTGTGCAGATTTTGGTACCTGTACTAGTTGTACGTGAGGTGAACTAGCTCGAATTATCACATTCGGAGACATGAGGTAGATCTTCTAATGTTCCCAAACCTTGGAGTCCCCTTTCTCTTTCCTCTTTTACTATTCATTTCATTCGAAACAATTGTATTAATTTCAGACTCTATTTGTAGAACTTCTAGTAGTTTGTGTACTCGTGACTCTCTAACTTCTAGTAGTTCATGTACTCATGACTCCGGATCTTTGGGAGTGGATGTTATTACGTGACTTATTTTGGCTTTGTATTAGTTTGAGTACATGTCCCTCGTTATTTATCATCACTTTGTTCTAAACTATTAAAATTTGACTAATTAACTATTTCACATCGGCTTTCCCATCAAGTGGATGTTAGGCGCCATCATGACCCCGAGGTTGGGATTCCGGATCGTGATAAGTTGATATCAGAGCACTAGGTATCCTAGGTCTCACGAGTCACGAGCAAGCTTAGTAGAGTCTATAGGATAGGTACAGAGACATCTGTACTTATCTTCCAGAGGCTATGGAGTTTAGGAAAAACACTTCTTCTTTCTTTCTCTATCACGCAATTTTATTCTATCATTGAAGATTAAACCCTTCTATTCTTGTTCTCACAAGGATGGTGAGAACACGCACTGCATCTACAGCCGGGCAGGAGCCAGATCCCCCTGTAAAAGCTACGACCAGGGGAAGAGGTCGAGCGGAGGCTGAGCCAGAGGCCGAGCTCAGCCTAGAGCTCGAGAAGCAGCACCCGTATGGAGCCTCAGGTGGAGTTTGAGGAGGAGGTTCCAGCTCAGACTGTACCCGTCAGTCCAGCTAATGTCCCGGGGGAGGGGGGGAGGGGGGTTCATAGCCACTTCAGGACGCTCTATTCCATTTAGTGGGCCTTATGGAGAGTGTGGCCCATACTGGTACCTTTTCTGTTGCACCACCCGTCTCTCGGGCTGGGCGAGGGCACAGACTCCCGCTACTCACACCCCAGAGTAAGTGGCTTCCCAATTTCAGACTCCTACAGCCCCGCTAGTTTAGGTAGTTCAGGCGGTTATTACGGCCCAGGCTGGTGATAGGCCCGCTTTGTCTTCTGAGGCTATGTTGAGGTTGGATAAGTTCACCAAGCTCTTTCCTGTTCATTTCAATGGTGCATATTCTGAGAATCCACATGATTTCCCGGATCGTTGCAACGAGGTGCTACAGAACCTGGGTATTATTGAGCCCATAGGGTCGATTTTGCAGCACTTAGATGACTGGTTCCGCCCCGAGATGGTAGAGAGATTATATGTTGACTTGACCGGCTGGGTCGCCTGCACTTACCTAGGATCAGTTCTCACAGCTATTTCTAGAGAAATTCATTCCTATCACCCTGAAAGAGGAGTACCGTAGGCAGTTTGAGCATCTCCAGCAGGGTAGTATGACTATTACCAGTACGAGACTCGATTCGTGGACCTAGCTCGATATGCCCTTATGTTTCTTCCTAATGAGAATGAGAGAGTGATGAGATTCATTGATGGTATCACTTACACTATCAGGCTTCAGATGGCGAAGGAGATAGGGAGTGATATTTCCTTCCAGACGGCCGTTGATATTGCTAGACATATTGAGTTGGTTCGTGTTTAGGAGAGGGGGCCAGTGTCAGATAAGAGGCCCTGTTATTCCGGTTGTTTCAGCGGTGCCTCATCTGGTGGTAAGGCTATCCTCCCAGGCCATTTTATTCAGTGCTTCAGGCGTCCCACACTGCTTCAGGGAGTCGTGGTCCCTACGTGCCTCATTCGGGACAGCCAGCCAATAGTGCACCACCCGCTCCTATCAACGAACCTTCAATCCAGAGTAATCAGAGTGGTTATCAAGGTTGTCAGGGCCAGTTCTAGGGTCAGCAGTCACAATGGCCGAGGGTTTATACTTTTGGTGATCCGAGGCACATTGCTAGATTTCTCCCTAGGTCACAGGGTAGTGTGCAGCAGCAGCGCTCTCGTGCCATGATTCCGGAACTGATTGCTCCACCACCCGCTCTGCCAGCTAGAGGCAGGGGTCAGGCAGCCAGAGGTGGAAGTCAAGCCATTAGAGGTGGAGGTTAGGCCGTTAGAGGTGGAGGTCAGCTAGCTAGAGGCCATCCTAGAGATGTAGTTAAGAGTGGTGGGGCCCAGCCCCGATGTTATGTTTTCCCAGCTAGGCCTGAGGTCGAGTCATCTGACATCGTTATCAAAGGTATTGTTCCAGTTTTCCATAGAGATGCTTCAGTTCTATTTGATCCGGGATCCACTTTTTCCTATGTGTCATCCTATTTTGCTTCATATCTAGTTGTGCCTCGTGATTCTTTGAGTGCTCATATGTATGTTCCATGCCTGTAGGGGATTCCTTTGTTATATATCGTGTCTATATCTTGTGTGTGATTACTATTGGCAGTCTTGAGACTAGCATAAATCTTCTATTTCTTGATATGGTAGATTTCGATGTTATCTTAGGTACGGGTTGGTTGTCACCTTATCATGCTATATTGGACTGTCACGCCAAGACGGTGACCTTAGCCATGCTGGGGTTGCCTCAACTAGAGTGGAGAGGGATGTTTGTCCATTCTACCAGCAGGAATATCTCATATGTGAAGGCTCGATATATGGTCGAGAAGGGGTGTCTAGCTTATTTGGCTTATATTCACAATTCTAGCGCAGAGGTTCCTTCCATTGATTCATTTTCAATTGTTCGCAAGTTTCCAGAGGTGTTTCCTGCAGATCTGCCGAGGATGCCACCCGACAGAGATATTGATTTGTATATTGATTTGGCTCCGGACACTCAGCCCATTTCTATTCTGCCATACCATTTGGCCCCGTTGGAGTTGAAGGAGTTGAAGGAACATCTACAATATTTCCTTGATAAGGGCTTCATTAGACCTAGCGTCTCACCCTGGGTTGCGCCCGTGCTGTTTGTGAAGAAGAAGGATGGGTCGATGAGGATGTGTATAGACTATCGACTGTTGAACATGTCACTATCAAGAACAATTATCTGTTGCCGAGGATTGATGACTTATTTGATCAGCTTCACGGTGCCAAAGTGTTTTCGATGATTGATTTGAGGTCTGGCTACAATCGGTTGAGGATTAGGGCATCCAATGTCCCTAAGATGGCTTTTTGGAATCGGTATGGGCATTATGAGTTTCTAGTGATGTCATTTGGGTTGACAAATGCCTCACCAGCATTCATGGATTTGATGAACTGAGTGTTCAAGCCCTACTTGGATTCTTTTGTGATCGTATTCATTGGTGATATCTTGATATACTAAAGCAGTCGAGAGGAGCATGAGCAATATCTTTGGGTTGTGCTTCAAACTCTGAGAGATAGCCAGTTATATGCAAGGTTTTCAAAGTGTAAGTTTTGGTTAGACTTAGTCGCCTTTTTGGGACATGTTGTATCGGTAGAGGGCATAAAGGTAGATCCTAAGAAGATTAAGGCAGTTTAGAACTAGCCTAGACCTACTTCAGCTATAGAGATATGGAGTTTCCTTAGTTTGGCGGGTTATTATCGCCGGTTCGTGAAGGGGGTTTCATCTATAGCAGCCTCATTGACGCAGAAGGGTGTCCCGTTCAGATGGTCGGACAAGTGTGAGTTGAACTTTCAGAAGCTTAAGACTGCTTTGGCTACGATGCCCGTGTTGATGTTGCCCACAGGTTCTGCGTTTTGTGCTTAAATTGATTCAGGTAGAATACCCAATGGAGGAAGTGGAGACATTGTTGACGACCATTACCGTCGTTACTTGGTACAAAATTACATACCATTTTTTATTTTGACATTTGAAACATATATGTTGAGTCTTTAATTTGTTTTAACGAATGTTATGACAGGAAGACATTGACAGAATGGCGTCTCTTGGAGTAAATGCTTATCGATTCTCCTTTTCATGGAGTAGAATTCTACCAAGTTGTGTTTCTTTTTCTCTCATTTTTACTTCTTTCACATTTACTGATGATCTTAATTATATTATCATTAATAAGATGCTTAATTGCTACCATAAATGATGCTAATATGTTTTTGACTCCTCAATATAGTAGAGCTGATCAACAGGAGGGAGGTTCGGAGCTGTGAATCCTGCTGGAATCAAGTTTTATAACAATATCATTGATAATCTCTTACTCATAGGTTGTTGTTAACCTTCTTTTCCAATGCCCTCCTCTTTTTTATTTTATTAATTATAACACATGCAATCTTACTTAGAGTGCAATATAAATAGATACTACAACCTGGAAGCGCGGGCACGAGACTAGGAGCGCACCTAAGAGACCGCAGATGCGGAAGCAAAGCGCAAATGCGGAATATCGCCTGGGAAGGAAGGATCGCAAAACGGGCAGGGCCCGCAGGTGCGATTGGTTGACCGCAGATGCGGACTTTGGGCGAGTAAGTAAGATCCGCACTGCAATGAGAATTCCACAGGTGCGGCATCGCAGAAGCGGGATGTGGATCGCATGTGCGGTTCCACTGGGCAGAAAGTATATAAAGGAGACTTCGCGAATTTTTGTTCATTTCCACCATTTTCAAGCCGGTTTTTGGAGCTTTTGGAGTTATTTTAAGGGATATTCAAGGGGTTTTCAGTGGCGTAAGTTTCTTGGGCTCTAATACTTTTATCTATGGTGTTTTCCCGTTGTTTTATCAATTATTTAGTGGTAATTAGGGGTGAAAATAAGGGGTTAGGGCTTGCCATTTTGAAGAGTTTGATTTGGGTATTTGAGGGGCCAAATGGAGTCAGATTTTGATAAATTTCGTATGTATGGACTCGTGAGTGAATAGGCTTCAATGTTTTATAATTTTTGTCGGATCTTGAGATGTGGGCCCAGGGACCGGGTTTGAGCCAATTTCGGGTTCTTGGTCTAATTTGGTAGTTTTCCTTGTGGAATTCATTCCTTTAGCATATATTGATGGTATTGTACTGTTTGTGAATTGATTCAGAGCATTTGAAGGCAGAATCGAGGGGCAAGAGCATCGCAGAGTAGATATTTGATCGGTTTGAGGTATGTAACGATTGTAAATCTAGTCCTGAGGGTATGCATCCCCGAATTTTGTGTCATGTGACTATCTTGAGGCAACACACATGCTAGGTGACGGGCTTGTGGGCGTGCACTATTGGGGATTGTGACTTGGTCCGTCTCGTATCAATTGTAAAGTCGAATATTTTGTTGAAACTACATTCTTCCTACGTGTTTTAGCAAGAATTTCTGTAAATCGGGATGGATGCCATGTTTAGGCCTTATGCCAGTGTTGTCTCGACCCTTACTACGTCTTTTGTTGCTATCCTCTCATTGTTTTCGATTTGAAATCTGTACTTAGTCATGTTTATACTCATTTACTGCATAACTCTGTCTCTATTACTCTATTTTGATGCATCATATAAATGTTTGGGCTACGTACTTTGTTTTCTTTCTAAGAGTCCGAGAGGCTGGAGAGATTAATGACTGAGTGAGGCCGAGGGCTTGATTGTGAGGATATTTTGGATCGGGGTGCACGCCGCAGCATGTTTTAGTGATTTATGACTGAGTGAGACCAAGGGCCTCATTGATTTAGGCCATGATTGGCTTGTTATAGCGCTTGGGCTGAAGGAGCCCCTCCGGAATCTGCACACCCCCAGTGAGCGCGGGAGTGCGAGTGCCGAGTGCTAAGTGACTGGGAGGCATGAGTGATGGTGAGGTTTGCTCGAGGGGCTGTATATGAGTGATGTTGAGGTTTGCCCGAGGGGCTATATAAGAGTGATGTTTGCCCGAGGGGCTGTTTATGATTTCATCATTTTGCTCACTTTTGCATTCAACCTTTGTTCGAAAATTGTTGAAAAATATTTTTAAATTATTTTACTAGAACTGGATTTAAACAAGGTGATTTGATTCTAACTATGGTTTAAAAAGCATGCTGTATTTTACTGAGTTTCTGTGATATGAACTTTACTTGCATTATTGCTCGTCACTACTTCCCAGTCTTTATTTACTGTTGTTACTTACTGAGGTTGCGTACTCACATTACTCCCTGCACCTTGTATGTAGATCCAGGTATTTCTGGACACGGTAGCGGGTGTTGATTATTCAGTTGCAGATCCATCGGAGTTAGCAAGGTAGCTGCCTGGCGATCGCACCCCTGCTTTTCTCCCTCTTTATCTTCCCTTAGTTGTATTCAGTTATTTCCAGACTATGTTGGTTGTGATATTGTTAGACAGTTATAGTAGATGCTCATGACTGGTGACACCCCGATGTCGGGCTTTCTTTTCCGCACTTTTGTTTTGATGTGAACTCCTTTATGAAGGTTTTATACTAAATATCTTTGGGATTATCTTTGAAAACAAAATATCTAATTGTTTTGGTAATGTGTGGGCTTGCCTAGTACCACGATAGGCGCCATCACGACAGGGTTAGTTTTTGGGTCGTGACAAGTTGGTATCAGAGCCTAGGTTACATAGGTCCCACGAGTCATGAGCAGGTTTAGTAGAGTCTTGCAGATCGGTAGGGACACGTCTGTACTTATCTTCGAGAGGCTGTAGAACCTTTAGGAAATTCCACATTCTTGAATTCTTATCGTGCAAATCTGTTGCTACTGGTAAATAAACTTCTGTTATTCTACTCTCTCACAGATGGTGAGGACACGCGCTACCGGGATGGATGGAGAGCCACAAGTTCCACCAGGCAGGGCCGCGAGATGCCGAGGTCGAGGTAGAGGCCGTGGCAGGGGTAGAGGTCCAGTTCATGCGACTGTCGGAGTAGTACCTGTATACCCTCCAGTTTCTCCAAACCAGGTCCCAGTCGCAGATGCTCCAGCGGGACCGGCTCAGGCACCACCTATGCCTATTATGATTACTGGTCTTCAGGAGGCCCTAGCTTAGATTTTATCAGTATGTACTGGCCTTGCTTAGGCGGTCTTTGTTTCTACGATCGCAGCTACTTCTTAGGCCGGAGGAGGAACTCAGACTCCCGCCGCCTGCACATCAAAGCAGGTTGTTCAGGGACTTCAGACACTGGGGGCACCACCAGCCCAGCCGATTGCAGCTACTCAGGACTATGTGGTTCCTGCTATGCTTGAGGATGAGCAGCGTAGATCGGAGAGGTTCAGTAGACTTCAGCCTCCGACTTTCAGTGGTGTAGAGGGCAAGGATGCCCAGGGTTTCTTGGATATGTGTCAGAGGATTCTCCATACAACGGGTATTTTGGAGACCAATGGGGTCTTGCTCACTACTTTTTAGTTCTCTGGAGCAGCCATTACTTTGTGGGAGTCTTATGAGAGGCGTAGGCGTGTTGATGCAGCCCCCCCCCCCCCTTATTTGAGCAATTCTCCATTCTCTTCATGGAGAAGTATGTGCCGTAGTCCCGCAGAGAGGACCTGCGCAGGTAGTTCGAGCAGTTGCGTCAGGATGATATGACTGTGACGTAGTATGAGATGAGGTTTTCTAAGTTGGCCCGTCATGCTATTTGGTTGGTTCCCACAGATAGGGAGAGGATCAGGAGGTTCGTTGATGGCCTCACATATCAGCTGCGGATTCTTATGACTAGAGTTGATTCGCCGCCAGGAGCGAGTAGAGAGGGAGGCCAAGAGGCCTCGTGGATCTGCTGGTTTTGGTGGTGTTCCTCCTGGAGGTCAGTTTCACCACGGTAGGGGTCGTCCTTTCAGGCATGTTCAAATGGCTCGTCCAGCTCATTGTGGTGCATAATCTGGCCATGGTTTTCATAGTTCTCAGCAGGTTCACTCATCTCTCAGTGCCCTTCCAGCTCAGGGTTCGTCCTGTGCTCCATCGGTTCAGGGCTCGTTTATGGCAGGTTCTTCTACTAGTTTTCCCAGTGCTCGGGGCTCCCTTCAGTCCCCACCACCAGCACTACGGAGTTGTTTTGAGTGTGGGGTGTTTGGGCATATGTGGAGGCAGTGTTCTCATTGTCAGGGAGGTCCACCGCAGCAGAGGGGTCAGGTTGCATCTTCAGCACTAGTTACATCACCACCCGCCCAGTCAGCTCGGGGTGGAGCTCAGTCAGCTAGGGGTCACCCAAGAGGGGGAGGCCGATTAGGCGGAGGTCATGCCCATTTCTATGCTCTTCCTGCTAGATCAGATGTTATTGCTTCAGATGCTGTGACTACAGGTATTATCTCAGTATGTCACCGAGATGCTTTGGTATTATTTGACCCTGGCTCTACTTATTCATATGTGTCATCATACTTTGGTAATTATCTGGATATGCCCCGTGAGTCTTTAGCTTCATCTATTCATGCATCTACTCCGGTGGGCGATACTATTATTGTGGACCGCATGTATAGGTCGTGTGTAGTGACCATTGGGGGATTGGAGACTAGAGTGGATCTTCTGTTGCCTAGTATATTTGATTTGATGTGATATTGGGTATGGATTGGCTGTCTCCCTATCATGTTATTTTAGACTGCCACGCTAAGAGTGTAACGTTGGCGATGCCACAGTTGCCTCGGGTTGAGTGGCAAGGTTCTTTAGGTTATGTTCCCAGTAGAATGATTTCATACTTGAAGGCCCAACGGATGGTTGAGAAGGGTTGTTTATCCTATTTGGCTTTTGTGAGGGATGTCAGTGTAGAGAATCCTACTATTGATTCAGTTCCGGTGGTGAGGGACTTTCCGGATGTGTTTCCTGCAGACTTGTCGGGCATGCCACTAGATAGGGATATTGATTTGGTGTCGGACACTCAACCCATTTCTATTCCACTGTACCGCATGGCACCAGCTGAATTGAAGAAGTTGAAGGAGCAGCTTCAGGAGCTCCTTGAGAAGGGATTTATCAGGCCTAGTGTGTCACCTTGGGTGCACGTGTTCTATTTGTGAAGAAAAAGGATGGCACTATGAGAATGTGCATTGATTATAGAAAGTTAAACAAAGTCAGAATCAAGAACAAATATCCTTTGCCGCGCATTGATGATTTATTTGACCTACTTCAGGGAGCGAGGGTGTTCTCCAAGATTGATCTCAGGTCAGGGTATCACTAGTTGAAGATTAGGGGCTCATACATTCTTAAGACGGCTTTCAGGACCTAATATTGTCATTATGAGTTCCTTGTGATGTCTTTTGGGCTGACCAATGCCCCAGCAACGTTCATGCTTTTGATCAACAGTGTGTTCCAGCATTATGTCGACTCGTTTATTATTGTATTCATTGATGATATCCAAGTGTACTCTCGTAGCTAGGAGGAGCATGCCCAACATTTCCGAATTGTGTTGCAGCGGTTGAGGGAGGAGAAACTTTATGCTATGTTCTCCAAGTATGAGTTTTGGATCAGTACAGTGGCGTTCTTGGGGCACGTGGTGTCCGGTGAGGGTATTTAGGTTGATCTGAAGAAGATAGAGGCGGTCCAAAGTTGGCCCAGACCGACCTCAGCCACAATGATTCGTAGCTTTCTTGGTTTGGCAAGTTATTACCGTCAGTTTGTATTGGGTGTCTCTTCTATTGCATTGCCCTTGACTAAATTGATCCAAAAGGGCTCATATTTAGTATATTGTGATGCTTCTCGGATCGGTATTGGGTGTGTTTTGATGTAGGAGGGTAGAGTGATTGCTTATGCTTCTCGTTAGTTGAAGCCCTATGAGAAGAACTACCTTGTTCATGATTTGGAGTTGGCTGCCATTTTTCACGCGTTGAAGATTTGGAGGCATTATCTATATGGCATGTCTTGTGAGATGTTTACTAATCATCGTAGCCTACAAAACTTGTTCAATAAAGAAGGATCTCAATTTGAGGCAACGGAGATGGTTGGAGCTGCTAAAAGACTATGATATTACTATTTTGTACCATTCGGGAAAGGCTAATGTGGTGGCCGATGCCTTGAGTAGAAAGGCAGTGAGTATGGGTAGTCTTGCATTCCTTCCTGTTGGTGAGAGACCCCTTGCAGTTGATGTTCAGGCCTTGGCCAATCGGTTTGTGAGATTGGATATTTCGGAGCCTAGTCGGGTCCTAGCTTGTGTGGTTTCTCGGTCTTCCTTGTTTGATCGTATCTGAGAGCGCCAGTGTGATGATCCTTATTTCCTTGTCCTTAAGGACAAGGTTCTGCATGATGATTCCAGAGATGTGACTATTGGAGATGATGGGCATTGAGGATGCAGGGCCGGATATGTGTGCCCAATGTGGATGGGCTATGGGAGTTGACTCTAGAGGAGCCCCATAGTTTGCGGTATTCCATTCATCCCGGTGCCGCGAAGATGTATCAGGATTTGAGATAGCACTATTGGTGGAGGAGAATAAAGAATGATATAGTTGGGTTTGTAGCTTGGTGTCTCAATTGTCAGTAGGTGAAATATGAGCATCAGAGACTAGGTGGCTTGCTTCAGCAGATGGAGATTCTAGAGTGGAAGTGGGAGCGGATCACCATGGACTTCGTAGTTGGGCTCCCTCGGACTTTGAGGAAGTTCAATGCTATTTGGGTGATTATGGATCGGCTGACCAAGTCCGTACACTTCATTCCTATGTGTACTACCTATTCTTCAGATCGGTTGGCTGAGATTTATATCAGAGAGATTGTTCGCCTTCATGGAGTGCCAGTTTCCATCATTTCAGATAGAGCCACGTAGTTCATATTGCAGTTTTGGAGAGCCGTGCAGTGAGAGTTAGGCACAGGTTGAGTTGACCACATCATTTCACCCTCACACGGACGGACAGTCTGAGCACACTATTCAAATATTGGAGGACATGTTGCGCGCTTGTGTCACTGATTTTGGAGGTTCATGGGACCAGTTTCTGCCACTCGTGGAGTTTGCTTACAACAACAACTATCAGTCGATTATTCAGATGGCTCCGTATGAGGCTTTATATGGGAGGCG
The DNA here is from genome assembly GCF_001879085.1 of Nicotiana attenuata. NCBI lineage: Eukaryota > Viridiplantae > Streptophyta > Magnoliopsida > Solanales > Solanaceae > Nicotiana > Nicotiana attenuata. Next base: position 81,491 of record NW_017671175.1, read on the forward strand.
ATGTAGATCTCCAGTGGGTTGGTTTGAGCTGGGTGAGGCTAGGCTTTTGGGTACAGACATAGTTCAGGATGCATTGGATAAGGTGAAAGTGATTCAGGAGTGGCTTCGCACAGCACTATCAAGGCAAAAGAGTTGTGCTGATAGAAAGGTTCGTGATGTATCTTATATGGTTGGGGAGAAGGTTCTACTAAAGGTTTCACCCATGAAGGGTGTTATGAGATTTGGGAAGAAGGGCAAGTTGAGCCCTCGGTTTATTTGACCATTTTAGGTGCTTCGGAGGATTGGGAAGTGGCCTATGAGCTTGCTTTGCCACCTAGCTTATCGGGGGTGCATCCAGTATTTCATGTTTCTATGCTTTGGAAGTATATCGACGATCCGTCCTATGTCTTGGATTTTAGCACGGTTCAGTTGGATGGTGATTTGACTTATGATGTGGAGCTAGTAGCTATATTGGAGCGGCACGTATGAAAGATAAGATCAAAGGATATAGCTTCAGTGAAAGTGCAGTGGAGAGGTCAGCCCGTAGAGGAGGCTACTTGGTAGACCGAGCGGGAGATGTGGAGCAGATATCCGCACCTATTTGAGGCTCCAGGTATGTTTCTAGACCCGTTCGAGGATGAACGTTTTTTTAAGAGGGGAAGGATGTAACGACCCAGCCAGTCGTTTCGTGAGTTACAGCCCCATTTCCCTATTTCCACTTCTTTTGTTTTCTTCATCCATATTATGATATGTCAGGTTAGTTGGTTCGGGTCGGAGTTGTTTCGGAGAGGATTTGAGATACTTAGTCTCTTTTGTGAAGGCTTAAGCTGGAAAAGTTGACCGGATGTTGACTTATGTGTAAACGATCTCGGATCTGAATTTTGATGGTTCCGTTAGCTCCCTTAGGTGATTTTTGACTTGGGAGCGCGTTCAGAATGTAATTTGGAGGCCCGTGGTAGAATTAGGATTGAATTAGCGAAAGTTAAAATTTTGGCGATTTTGGTCGGTGGAAATTTTGATATCGGGGTCTAAATGGAATTCCAGAGGTTGGAGTAGGTTAATGATGTCATTTTTGATGTGTTTCCAAAATTTGAGGTCATTCGGACGTGATTTGATAGGTTTCGGCATTGTTTGCGGAATTTGAATGTTTAGAAGTTCTTAGGCTTGAAACCGAGGGTAATTCATGTTTTTGATGTTGCTGAGGTGATTTGGCGATTGGACTAAATACGTATGATATTATGGGACGTGTTGGTATGTTTGGTTGAGGTCCGGAGGGCCTCAGGTTGATTTCGGGTCGTTAATGGAACAAGATTGAAGTCTGAAGGATTGCTGAAGTGGTCTGGTTCTGGTGTTTTTGCACCTATGGTGGTAAGCCCGCAGGTGCGGACCGTAGAAGCGAAGAGAATGCTCGTAGGTACAGGCAAGAGTGGTCTGGACTGGAAGCGCAAGTACGAGACTAGGAGCGCACCTGCGAGATCGCAGATTCAGAATATCGCCTGGGAAGGAAGGATCGCAGAAGCGGGCAGGGCCCGCAGGTGTGCACCCGTAGGTGCGATTGTTTGACTGCAGATGTGGACTTTGTGCGAGTAAGTGAGATCCACACCTGCGATGAGAAATCCGCAGGTGTGGAATCACAGAAGCAGGATGTGTATCGCAAGTTACGTACCACTGGGCAAAATGTATATAAAGGAGACTTCGCGAATTTTGGTTCATTTCCACCATTTTCAAGCTTGTTTTTGGAACTTTTGGAAAGATTTTGAAGGGAGATTCCAGGGGTTTTCTGTGTGGTAAGTCGCTTGAGCTCTAATACTCCTATTTAAGGGGTTTACCCGTTGTTTTATCAGTTAATTAGTGGTAATTAGGGGTGAGAATGAGGGGTTAGGGATTGGGATTTTAGAGAGTTTGATTTGGGGATTTGAGGGACTAAATGGAGTCGGATTTTGATAAATTTCATATGTATGGACTCATGAGTGAATTGGCTTCCAAGTTTTGTAATTTTTGTCGGATTTCGAGACGTGGGCTCGGAGGCCAGGTTTTAGCCGATTTCGGGTTCTTGGTCTAACTTGGTAGTTTTCCTTGTGGAATTCATTCCTTTAGCATATATTGATGGTATTGTACTAGTTGTGAATATATTTCGAGCATTTGGAGGCCGAATTGAGGGGCAATAGCATCGCGGAGTAGAAATTTGATCCATTTGAGGTAAGTAATGATTATAAATCTAGTCCTGAGGGTATGAAACCCCGAATTTTGTGTCATGTGACTATCTTGAGGTGACACACATGCTAGGTGACGGGCGTGTGGGCATGCACCGTTGGGGATCGTGACTTGGTTCGTCCTGTATCAACTGTAAAGCTAAATATTTTGTTGAAACTACATGCTTCCTACGTGTTTTAGCAAGAATTTCTATAAATCAGGATGGATGCCATGTGTAGACCTTATGCCAGTGTTGTTTGGTCCCTTAGAGGTCTTTTCTTGCTATCCTCTCATTGTTTTCAATTGGAAATCTATACTCAGTCATATTTATACTCATTCACTGCATAACACAATCTCTATTACTCTATTTTGATGCATCATATAAATGTTGTTTGGGCTAAGTACTTTGTTTTCTTTCTGAGAGTCCGAGAGGCTGGAGAGATTGTTGACTGAGTGAGGCCGAGGGCCTGATTGTGAGGATATTTATGGGATCGGGCTGCATCCCACAACATGTTTTAGTGATTTATCACTGAGTGAGGCTGAGGGCCTGATTGATTTATGCCATGATTGGCTTGTTATAACGCTTGGGCTGAAGGAGCCCCTCCGGAGTCTGCACACCCCTAGTGAGCGTGGGTACCTACTGAGTGCGAGTGCCGAGTGCTGAGTGACTGGGACGCATGAGTGATGGTGAGGTTTGCCTGAGGGGCTGTATATGATTGATGGTGAGGTTTGCCCGAGGGGCTGTATACGAGTGATGTTTGCCTGAGAGACTGTTTATGATTTCATTATTTTGCTCACTTTTGCACTGAACATTTGTTCGAAAACTATTGAAAAAAAATTTTTTTAAATGATTTTACTGGAACTGGATTTAAACAAGGTGATTTGATTCAAACAAAAGTTTAAAAAGCGTGTCGTATTTTACTGAGTTTCTGTGATATGAACTTTACTTGCATTATTGCTCGTCACTACTTCTCAGTCTTTATTTACTGTTATTACTTACTGAGTTGGCGTACTCACGTTACTCCTTGCACATTGTGTGCAGATCCAGGCATTTCTGGACACGATAGCGGGTGTTGATTATTCGGTTGCAAATCCACCCGAGTTAGCAAGGTAGCTGCCCGGCGATCGCAACCCTTCTTTCCACCCTCTTTATCTTCCCTTAGTTGTATTTAGTTATTTTCAGACTATGTTGGTTTTGATATTGTTAGACAATTGTAGTAGTTGCTCATGACTAGTGACATCCCGATGTCGGGCTTTCTTTTCCGCACTTCTATTTTGATGTGAATTCCTTTATGAAGGTTTTATACTAAATATCTTTGGAATTATCTTTGAAAAGAAAATATCGAATTGTTTTGGTAATGTGTCGGCTTGCCTAGTACCACGATAGGCGCCATCACGACAGGGTTAGTTTTTGGGTCGTGACAGTACAATTGGGTTACTAGTTTTTTTGTCCCTCAATTTGTCACGACCCAAAATCCAACTAGTCGTGATGGCACTTAGCCCAACCCGCTAGGTAAGAAAATTTAACAACTAACTGGTTCCAATACAACTTAATAAATGTAACGACCCGACCAGTCGTTTTGAGAGTTATAGCCTCGATACCCTATTAACTGCTTCCCCCGTATCTTTTTCTACATATATAACTTTCTAGGAGGTTTCGTTTTGGTTTTTGGAGTGTTTTGGAACACTTAGCCCCTAAACGGAGGCTTAAGTCTTAAGATTTGGATTGTAGTCAGAACTATGTGAAGACGACACTGGAACGGAGTTTCATAAATTCCGTTAGCTCTGTTGGGTAATTTTGGGCTTAGGGGTATGTCCGGATTGTATTTTGGGGGTCTGTTGTTGATTAAGGCTTGAAATGGCAAAAGTCGAGTTTTTGGAGATTTTGACCGATAGTGGACATTTTGATATCAGTATCGGAATCCGATTCCGGAAGTTGGAGTAGGTCTGTAATGTTGAATATGATTTGTGTGAAAAATTTGAGTTCATTCGGACGTGGTTTGATGGGTTTCGGCATAGATTGTGGAAATTTGAAGTTTCAAGTTCTTTAAGTTTGAATTGGAGGGTGATTCATGATTTTAGCATTTTTGGATGTGATTTTGTGGGCTGGACGTTCGTATGGTGTCTTAAGATTGGTTGGTATGTTTGGTTGAGGTCCCGGGGCTCTCGGGTGAGTTTTGGATGCTTAACGAATAATTTTTGGACTTAGGGAGATGGCAGATTTTCTGGTGTTTTGTTGCAGACTTTTTCTTTATCGCGTTTGCGAGAGAGGTCTCGCGTTTGCATAAGGCATCTAGGGAGGACAACTGAGATGCTCTTCTCGATTGCGGTGTGGTTCCCGCGTTCGCAAAATGTGGAACCTTAAGGCTACGCGTTCGTGATATAGACCTCGTGTTCGCGTAGATGAACGGACAGATGGAGCTTCAGGCATTATGGCTACGCGTTCGCAAAGAGGGTCCCGCGTTCGCATAGGGTCAGCCAGTGGAAGGTACGCGTTCGTGAGAGGTCCCTTGTGTTCGCGAAAGAGGTAGTTTTGGTCAGTAAGATTTTGTTCTATGCCAACGCGAGGGTATGGCCACGTTCGCGAAGAAGGTTTGCCTGGGTAGAATAAAACATTTAATAAACGAGGGTTGGGCCATTTTCATCAAAACTTGAGTTTGGGAGCTCGGATTTAGTGAATTGCTTATCCGAACTCCATGCAGCATATTTAGTGAATTCCTGCTTTTTCCTTGACTAAAATTTAGCCTAAACTGTAGGTTTTCTTACTGTAACTGTTACTTCTATTGTTTGAGCTGCATATTTACTTTGGGACTACGGAACAATATTCCGGGAGATCCCCCTGTACTGCATATTTACTTTGGGACTAGGGAACGGTATTTTGGGAGATTCCCCTGTACTGCATATTTACTTTGGGACTATGAAATGGTATTTCGGGAGATACCCCTGCACATTTATGTTTGGGACTATGAGACGATATCTCGGGAGATCTCTTATTGTTATTTATGTGTATTGAGCTGTTACCTTTCTATGATTTCATTCTTGTTAAACTTTAGTCTTTATTTTGCTGCGATATTTCATCCTGCGTTTTTACTACATATATATATATATATATATATATATATATATATATATATATATATATATATATATATATATAGGGCCCTGAACCTGACCTCGTCACTACTGGACCGAGGTTAGGCTTGGCACTTACTGGGTACCATTGTGGTGTACTCATGTCCTTTCCTGCACATATTTTTCGTGTGCAGATCCAGGTACCTCTTACCAGCCTCATTTTTAGTTGCACATTTGTTTCCATTCCGGAGACTTCAAGATACATCTTTCGCGTCCGCAGACCCCCAGAGTCCCCTTCTATCCCATCTGATGTTGTCTCCCTTTTATTTACTCTAGTACAGATGTATAGAATAGTTAGAGATTCGTTGAAGCTTGTTACTTAGGTTTTCCGGGTCTTGGGAGAGTTGTGTATATTTCGGGAGTTGATTATTGTATATGCCGAGCGGTATCTCAAATGTTTCATTTAAATTATGTTTCTGATAGTTAATAACCTTTTATGTTTTTCATTTCATTTCCGCAAATGTTAGGCTTACCTAGTCGTAGAGACTAGGTGCTGTCACGACAAGTTCACGGAGGGAGAATTTGGATCGTGACAAGTTGTTATCAGAGTTCTAGGTTCATAGGTGTCATGAGTCGCAAGCCGGTTTATTAGAGTCTCGCGGATCAGTACAGAGACATCTATACTTATCTTTGGGAGGCTATGGAACTGTTAGGAAAAAATATTCACTTCTTTTGATTCGTTGTCGTGCAAATTGTTGAATTTGAAACTCTAAACTTCTGTGTTCTGTTCTCTTACAGATGGTGAGGACACGTGCAGCCGGAGATGACCAGGCACCCGCGCCCCTGCTAGAGGCATCAACGGTCGGGGCCGGGGTAGAGACCGAGGATGCCCACGTGGTGCAGCTAGAGCACCCGAGTGAACTGCTACAGAGGAGCCACCAGTAGCTCCAGTCGGGGCACAGGCACCTGAGACGCTTACTACCACTACACCAGCTTTTCAAGAGACCCTTGCACAGTTCCTGAGCATGTTCGGTACTCTAGCTCAGGCAGGGTTGATTCCCCTTGCTCCAACCATATCGCAGGCCGGGGGAGGAGCACAGACTCCCACTGCCCGCACCCCAGAGCAACGGATTCAGGTTGATTAGATTCCAGAGGTTATACCGGTGTCACCTACAGCGCCAGTTCAGCCCGAGGGTAGGGTAGCAGTTTCAGAGGAGCAATGTAGGCTCCAGAGGTACAAGAAGTACGACCCTCCTACATTCAGTGGCCTAGCATCAGAGGATGCTTAGGGATTTCTGGAGGAGTGCCACCATATCCTCTATACTATGGGCATAGTAGAGTCGAGTTGGGTTTCTTTCACTACATTTCAGCTTCGAAGAGCAGCCTATCAGTGGTGGCGTGCTTATGAGTTGGGCATTCCGGCTGACACAGCTTCCCTTACATGGACTCAGTTCTAGGACATGTTTTTGAGAGAGTACTTCCCTTAGAGCCTCAAGGACGCATGGTGCGCGTAGTTTGAGCAGTTGTGCCAGGGTACTATGACTGTCTCCGAGTATGCAGTTTGTTTCAGTGACTTGGCTAGACATGCACCGGCCTTGGTTTCTACAGTTTGAGAGAGGGTACGTTAGTTTATTGAGGGACTCTATCCCAGTACTAAGACTAGCATGGACCGGGAGTTAGAGATGGATATCTCATATCCACAAGTTGTGAGTATGGCAAGGAGAGTAGAGGGCATGCTTGCTCGGGAGAGGGAGGAGAGATTGGCCAAGAGGTCTCGAGAGTCTAGCCATTATTCTGGTGCTCGTGCCTCAGCTGCAGTTCGACATGGTAGGGGCTATGTGAGTTGCCTCGTTCATTCAGCTCTTCCAACCGCCAGTGGTATTCCGGTTCCTCTTAGGCCCCAGGAGCCTTATTGTGCACCTCCAGTATCTAGTGTGCCTCCTGCATGAGATGCTTTTAGCGGCCAGACTAGCAGACCTGGCCCGAGTCAGCCTTAGCAGCCACGCCCTCCTAGAGCATGTTTTGAGTGTGGCGATATGGTGAGGGATTGCCCCAGACTTAGGAGGGGTGCACCTCCACAGACTTCTCAGCCACAGTGTGCTCCATCGGGTCCTCAGGCCATGATTCCAACACTAACTACTACTCCACCTGCTCAGCCAGCTCGAGGTGGAGGTCGGGGAGGTAGAGGTCGCCCTAGATGGGCCCTTCCTGCTCGTACAGAGGCAGTTGCTTCCAAGTCTATCATTACAGGTATTGTTCCAATCTGTCATAGAGATGCATCGGTTCTATTCGATCCAGGCTCCACTTATTCCTATGTGTCATCTTACTTTACCCCGCATTTGGGAATATCTCGGGATTCTTTGAGTTCTCCTATTTATGTATCTACTCCTGTGGGAGATTCTCTTGTTGTGGACACCGTGTATCGGTCGTGCTTGATTACTCTTAATGGTTTTGAGACCAAATCTGATTTATTATTGCTCAACATGGTAGACTTTGATGTTATTTTGGGCATGGACTGGTTCTCACCCCATTATGCTATTGTTGATTGTCACGCCAAGACCGTGATGCTAGCTATGCCAAATTTACCGCGATTAGAGTGGCCGGACACCTTAGGTTACACTCCTAACAGTGTTATTTCATTTCATAAAGCTCAATTATGGTTGAGAAGGGGTGTGACGCGTATCTAGCTTATGTGAGAGATGTCACTATTGATACCCCTACAGTTGAGTCAGTCCCAATAGTGAGGGATTTCCCTGATATGTTTCCAAGTGATCTTCCTGGCATGCCTCTCAAAAGAGATATCCGCTTTGGTATTGATTTGTTGCCGGGCACTCAACCCATCTTTATTCCTCCTTATCGTATGGCCCTTCCTGAGTTGAAGGAACAGTTACAGGAATTGCTCGATAAGGGCTTCATTCGGCCAAGTGTGTCACCTTGGGGTGCTCCTGTCTTTTTTGTGAAGAAAAATGATGGTTCTATGGATGTGTGCATTGATTATCGCCAGTTGAACAAAGTCACAATGAAGAACCGGTATCCTTTTCCTCGTATTGATTACCTATTTGATTAGTTACACGTTGCCTGAGTGTTTTCCAAGATTGATTTACGTTCAGGCTATCATCAGTTGAAGATTCGGGAGCCAGATATCCCGAAGACTGCTTTCAGGACTCGGTATGGTCATTACGAGTTCCTTGTGATGTCATTCGGGCTGATCCATGCCCCAGCAGCATTTATGCATTTGATGCACAGTTTATTTCAGCCTTATCTTGATTCATTCATCATTATTTATTGACGACATTCTTGTGTACTCCCACAGTAGGGAGGATCATGAGCAGCACTTGAGGATAGTGCTCCAGACCTTGAGGGAAAGAAATTATATGCAAAGTTTTTGAAATGTGAGTTCTGGTTGGATTCAGTGGCATTTTTGGGTCACGTAGTTCGAGTGAAGGGATCAAGGTTGATCCGAATAAGGTGGAAGCAGTGCAGAGTTGGCCCAGACCATCCTCAACTATAAAGATCCAGAGTTTTCTTGGTTTGACGGGTTATTATCGTCAATTTGTTGAGGAATTCTCATCTATTGCAGCACCTATGACCAGGCTGACCTAGAAGGGTGCTCCGTTCAGGTGGACAGAGGAGTGTGAGGAGATCTTCCAAAAGCTCAAGACAGCTTTGACTACAGTACCAGTATTGGTATTGCCTACAGGTTTAGGGTCTTATACTGTTTATTGTGATGCGTCACGGATTGGTCTCGGCGCAGTGTTGATGCAGGACCGCAGGGTGATTGCACACGCGTCTAGATAGCTGGAGGTACATGAAAAGAACTATCTTGTCAACGACCTTGAGTTAGCGGCTATTGTTCATGCCTTGATGATTTGGAGGCACTACTTGTACGCTGCCCCTTGTGAGATCTACACTGATCACTGGAGTTTGCATCATCTGTTCAAGTAGAAGGATCTTAACTTGCATTAGCGGAGGTGGTTAGAGCTACTTAAGAACTATGATATCACTATTCTATACCATCCCGAGAAGGCCAACGTGGTGGCTGCTGCCTTGAGTCGCAGGGAGGAGATTTTGGGGAGCTTAGCATATTTACCAGCACCAGAGAGGCCATTGGCATTGGATGTTCAGGACTTGGCCAACCAATTTGTCAGATTGGATATTTCTGAGCCGAGCCGAGTTTTGGCTTGTGTGGTCTCCTAGTCTTCTCTTTATGATCGTATTAGAGAGCGTCAGTATGATGACCCCCATCTACTCGTCCTTAAGGACATGTTTCAGCAAGGTAATGCTAAGTAGGTCACTATTGGGGATGATGGTGCATTGAGGATGCAGGGCAAGCTATGTGTGCCCAATGTAGACGGATTGCGTGAGTTGATTCTTCAGGAGGCTAACAGTTCACGGTGCTTAATCATCCGGGTGCCACAAAGATGTATCTGGACTTGAGGCAGCATTATTGGTGGCGTAGAATGAAGAAGGCCATAGTGGAATATGTAGCTCGGTGCCTAAATTGTCAGCACGTGAAGTATGAGCATCAATGGCCGGGTGGATTGCTTCAGAAGTTAGATATTCCAGAGTGGAAATGGGAGCGGATCACTATGGATTTCGTTGTTGGACTCTCACGGACTCAGCGGAAGTTTGATGCAGTTGGGGTATTGTGGATAGGCTGATGAAGTCAACTCATACTGTGATGACTACCTATTCTTTCGAGTAGCTTGCTCGAGTTTATATCTGTGAGATTGTCAGGCTTCATGGCGTACCGGTATCTATTATCTCTGATCGGGGTACACAGTTTACATCACGGTTCTGGAGGTCCGTACAGCAGGAGTTAGGTACTCGGGTGGAGTTGAGCACAACATTTCACCCTCTGATGAATGGACAGTCCGAGTGCACCATTCAGATTCTAGAGGATATCCTCCTTATGTGTGTGATGGAGTTTAGAGGTTCTTGGGATCAGTTCTTGCCACTTTCGAAGTTTGCCTACAATAACAAATATCAGTCCAACATTCAAATGGCACCGTATGAGGCTCTGCATGGTAGGCGGTGTCGGTACCTAGTGTTTTGATTCGAGCCGAGCAAGGCCAGATTATTGGGTATGAACTTGGTTCAGGATGCCTTGGAGAAGGTTAAGGTAATTCAGGATAGATTTCGCATGGCCAAGTCCAGACAGAAGAGCTATATGGATTGGAAGGTTCGCGATGTTGCATTTATGGTTGGAGAGCGGGCTTGCTCCGGGTTTCGCCTATGAAGGGCATTATGAGGCTCGTAAAGAAGGGCAAGTCGAGCCTAAGGTTCATTGGTCTATTTGAGGTGTTGCGGCGAGTTGGGGAGGTTGCTTTTGAGCTTGCGTTACCTCCCAGTCTAGCAGGAGTCCATCCGGTATTCCATGTTTCTATCTTATGTTGAGTAGCCAGTGGCTTTTTTGGACAGGCAGGTTCAATAGTTGTGGTCAAAGAACATTGCTTTAGTGAAGGTTCAGTGGAGGGGTCAGCCGGTCGAGGAGGAGACTTAGGAGACCGAGAAGGATACGCACAGCCGTTATCCTCGTTTTTTCACCACTTTAGGTATGTCTCTATCCTTTTTTGAGGACGAACAATTGTTTTAAGAGGGGGAGGAGGTAACGACCTGGCAGGTCTTTTTGAGAGTTATAGCCCCGATCCCCTATTAACTGCTTCCCCCATATCTTTTTCTGCTTATGTGACTTCCCGGGAGGTTTTATTTTGGTTTTTGGAGTGTTTTGTCACTTAGCCCCTAAATAGAGGCTTAAGTCTTAGGATTTGGACCATAGTCGGAGCTGTGTGAAGATGACTCCGGAATGGAGTTGTATTGATTCCGTTAGCTCCGTTGGGTGATTTTGGGCTTAGGGCATGTCCGGATTTTGTTTTGAAGGTCTGTAGCTAAATTAGGCTTGAAATGGCAAAAGTCAATTTTTCAAAATTTTGACAGGTAGTGGACTTTTTGATATCGGGGTTGGAATCCGATTCCGGAAGTTGGAGTAGGTCCTTAATGTTGAATATGACTTGTGTTCATAACTTGAGGTCATTAGGATGTGTTTTGATGTGTTTCGGCATCAGTTGTGGAAATTTGAAGTTTCAAGTTCTTTATGTTTTAATTGGAGTTTGATTCGTGATTTTAACGTTGTTGGATATGATTTGAGGGCTCGACTAAGTTCTTATGGTGTTCTAGGATTGGTTGGTATGTTTGGTTGAGGTCCCGGGGGCCTCGGGTGAGTTTCGGATGCTTAACGTATCATTTTCTGATTTAGGGAGATGGCAGCTTTTCTGGTGTTTTGTTGCAGACATTTTCTTCATCGCGTTCGCCAGAGGGTCCAGCGTTCGCGCAGGGCCAGCCAGTGGAAGGTATGGCCACGTTTGTGAAGAAGGTTTACCTGGGCAGAATATGACATTTTAAAGACGAGGGTTGGGCCATTTTATCAAAACTTGAGTTCGGGGGCCCGGATTTGGACGAGATTTTGAGGGATTTTCAGGGATACCAATTGGGTAATGATTCTACACTTGATTTTGTTTATATCCCACTAATCTATCATTAATTTAATCATTTAGTTTTGGATTTGGGGTGAAAAATTGGGAACAATGAAAAGAAGTTCTTCAACTAAGATTTTGGGTTTTGATTGGGATTTTGACATCGAATTTGGATAATTTTGCTACGAGTGAACTCATGAGTGAATGGATGTTTTATAATTTATGACTTTTACCCGATTCCAAGACGTGGGCCCGGGGAGGCTTTTTAGGGCGATATTCAAATTTCTTGTTTAAGCCTTAATTTCAGTAATTAGATTAGTCTATTATAGTTGTAAATATGATATGTAATTTCTTTTGGCTAGATTTAGGCCTTTCGGAGCCAAATATTCGCATTGAGACTGATTGATTGAGCTTGGTTCGACGTAAGTGGGTTGCCTAACCTTGTGTGGGGGAACTCTTCTTAGGATTTGGTACTGATTTTGATATGTGAGCGTCGTGTATGTGAGGCGACGAGTACGTATACGAGCTAATTGTTGGAAAAAAAACCTCGATTTCTACTAAGTAATAACCTGTTTTCTTTTTATTTGAGTTATATCAGCATGTGTAGTATCATGTTAGCTTAGAATAACATGCCTACTTGCCTTAATTGCTTATTTGAACTTCGTGCGGCATGTTTAGTGAATTCCTACTTTTTCCTTGACATAAATTTAGCCTAAACTGTAGGTTTTCTTACTGTAACTGTTATTTCCATTGTTTGAGCTGCATATTTATTTTGGGACTACGGAACAGTATTTCGGGAGATCCCCCTGTACTGCATATTTACTTTTGGTCTACGGAACGGTATTCCGGGAGATTCCCCTGTACTGCATATTTACTTTGGGACTACGAAACGGTATTTCGGGAGATGCCCCAACATATTTACGTTTGGGACTACGAGGCAATATCTCGGGAGATCCCCTGTTGTTATCTGTGTGTATTGAGCTGTTACCTTTCTATGATTTCATCCTTGTTAAACACCAGTCTTTATTTTACAGCGATATTTCATCTTGCCTATATATATATATATATATATATATATATATATATATATATATATATATATATATATATATATATATATATAGGGCCCTGACCTGACCTCATCACTACTCGATCGAGGTTAGGCTTGGCACTTATTGGGTACCGTTGTGGTGTACTCATGCCCTTTCCTGCACATGTTTTTCGTGTGCAGATCCAGGTGCCTCCTACCAGCCTCGTTTTTAGTTGCACAATTGCTGTCGTTCCGGAGACTTCAATGTACATCTGATGCGACCGCAGACCTCGAAGTCCCCTTCTATCCCTTCTGAAGTTTATTCCCTTTTATTTACTCTAGTACAGATGTATAGAATAGTTAGAGATTCGTAGAAGCTTGTGACTTACGGTGTTCCGGGTCTTGGGAGAGTTATGTATATTTCGGGAGTTGATTATTATATATGTCGAGCGGCATCTCAAATGTTTTATTTAAATTATATATTTCTGATAGTTGATAAACTTTTAAGTTTTTCATTTCATTTCCGCAAATGATAGGCTTACCTAGTCATAGAGACTAGGTGTCGTCACAACAAGTTCACGGAGGGAGAATTTGGGTCGTGACAATAAAACAATTAAGTAAAGAAATATCTGAATCTTATACATTCGACAAGTACTGGTAGTACAAATAATGAGATTCTAAAAGTAATGTTTACAAAGGTATGAAATAAATACATCATCTCTTTGAATGTACACAAGCAGATTATGAATCTAAGGCTACCATGACCAAGAGGCAGCTACAACCAGAATGCAGGTACGTCTTCAATTCCAGCTCTCGTCGATCACAACAACATCAACATCCAACATCTGCTCGCAAGGTGCAGAAGTGTAGTATGAGTACAACCGACCCCATGTACTCAATAAGTAACAAACCTAACCTTAGGTTGAAAGTAGTGACAAGCTGGAACAGAGATCGGCTCCATTACCAATAGCCAACAAATTTTCATAACAACGTAAAGCAAGTAATAAAACAAGTAACTCATAGATAAAATGCTCATCTCATTCATAGTTTCGCGAAAAATAGTTTCGTTTTTCAAGTAAAGTGAAAGCCCAAATCCTTTACCGAAATCATCAAAAATATGAGTAAGTTTGAAAATTGTAATTTTTTCCAAAAATCCTTTCAACAATAAAGAAGATGTTTTATTTTCTTTCCCGGTAGCAAGTGCAAAATACATCTCTATGCCCATATGTCAATATGTGTGAAAAGTCTCTATGCATGTATGTCATGTGTGCACATCAATGCAATGTATCTCAGAGATGAACTCATGTAATCACACTCTCAGAGTACTCAATCTCTTTGTCTCACATTTTCCACTCATCATGCTCAATCACTCAACATGCTCAATCACTCAGTATTGTATATGGCCAACCCAGCCCAGGGAGGATCCATCCCGAATATATACATAGCAACTGCCAGTAAATCACTCAGTACTGTATAAGGCCAATCTAGCCCGGGGAAGATCCATCCCGAAATATAAATGCTTCGGACAAGATCCATGTCCAGGGAAGATCTATCCCCAATATCAACCGCGCTCACTGGGGGTGTGTGCAAACTCTAGAAGAGCTCCTTCTACCCAAGAGCTATAATTTGCACGGATAACTCACTTGCTATAGTATCAATATCTGAATCTGCACGAACAACTCACATGCTGCACGGACAACTCATGTGCTATAGTAATAATATCAGAATCCGTACAGACAACTCACGTGCTGCACGAACAACTCATGTGCTATATTATCAATACCCTCACAATCAAGCCTTCGGCCTCACTCAGACATCAATATCTCTAGTGTCTCTCTCACGGGCTCGCAATGTCATGAAAGTAGCCCGAAAATGATGATATGATGTGTCAATAAATAACAACAAAGACTGAGATATGATATGTAATGAATGAATATGACTGAGAGCGAAATTTAAATGAAATGAATAAGTCAATAGCAAGTAATGATCACTATGGGTCCCATCAACACCAGCATATAGCCTAAACATGATCTCTACCATGATTGACAGCTCAATAACTTTAATACGTAGAGATTTCATGGTTACAGATATCAGGTAACTACACAGTACCACATAAATAACGGAGTCACGATTCATATGATGTACGCTCACACGCCCGTTACCTAGAATGTGCATTACCTCAACACTAAAACACATAACACGTAATTCGGGGTTTCATACCCTCAAGTTTAGAAGTGTTACTTACCTCGAACAAGTTAAATCCAATACTCTGCAAGCCCAACGATGCTCCACAAGTGCCATCTCGCGCGTAGCTACCTCTGAACCGCTCAAAACTAGCCAAAAGAAACTCAAATACATCAAATAATACCAAAGGTAACAAACTCAATCGATAAAGGTCGAATTCTTAATCAAAAGCCCAAAATCGACCAAAACGTCCAACTCGGGCCTGCACCTCGTGACCCGACAAAACTCACAAAATCCGGAAACTCATTCAATTACTAGTTAAACCATACTAGTTTCACTCAAATCCGACACCGATTCGATGTTCAAAACTCAAAAATTCACTCTATGAAACTTTAGGCTAAAACTCAAAATTTCTCTTTAAAATTCATCAACCAATTGCCAAAAATGAAGGTAGATTAATTAAAAGAATCAAAACCAAGTGTAGAATACTTACCCCAATCCTTGTGATGAAAATTGCTCCAAAAATCAACTCAATCCGAGCCCCCAATCTCAAAATATGATGAAAGAATCAAAACCTCGATTTCTATAGCCTCTGTCAAGTGGTTTATGCATTTGCGGACAAATTGTCGCATCTGCGACCACTATATGGTAACTGTTTCGTTTCTGCGACCACAACTAACCAGCCGACCCCTCGCACATGCGGAACAATTTCTGCTTCTGCGCACTCGCAGGTGCGACTCCTCTTCCGCATATGCGATGATCTCCAGCCAAGCCTGATACGCTTCTGCAGCCAAGTGTCCGCATCTGCGTCCATTCTTCCGCAGATATAGAAACACCATAACCAGAAATCTTCAGCAATGCAACATGAAATGAAAATAATCCGAACCTCATCAGAAACTCACCCGGGCCACTCGGGACCCTGTCCAAATATACCAACAAGTCCAATAACATAACACGGACCTACTTGAGGCCTCAAATCATGCATAACAACATCAAAATGACGAATCGCACCTCAAATCAAACTTAATAAACTTTGAACTTTTCATCTTCCATAACTTGTGCCGAAACATAGCAAATGAACCCAAATTTTGTACACAAATCCCAAATGACATAACGAAGCTATACCAATTCTCAGAACCACAATCCGAATCCAATATCATCAAAGTCAACTCTATGTCAAAATTACAAACTTTCCAAACCTTCAAATTTCTAACTTTTGGCAACTAGTGTTGAGTCCTTCAAGGAACATCCAAATGCAAATCCGGACCTAACAGAACCATCAAAACTCCAATCCGATGTCAAATACTAAAAAGTCAAACATGGTGAACTCTTACAACTTAAAGCTTAAACCATTAAATTCATTCTTCCATATCGATTCCGAATAACTTGAAAACCAAAACTTACGATTCACATAAGTCATAATACATCATATGGAGCTACTCATGCCCATAAACTACCGATAGAAGTGCAAATGCTCAAAACGACTGGTCTGGTCGTTACATCCTCCTGCACTTAAACATACGTTTGTCCTTGAACGTGCCCAGAGTTGTTCCCAAGCCGCCAAATGGCCAGGTAACCTTATCATGCACATAACCAGGGGTGATCCCACATCACCCTAATCCATACAAGTTTGAGGACACAATATATTTGATATCCTTACTTCAAACTTAACCCGTCAACCATAAAATCCTATTTCCAACTTCCGAAATTTCTTATATGATCTAAATCTCGCATCTACACATTGTATAAGGCTGAACAAGATGTATCAAGCCACAACCATAACCCAAGACACAATCAAAGGATATACCACACAACTCAATTACCCATAGCAAAATTTTCGATCACAGTAGCTGCTCAAAACAACCCAATTCCTGTAATAAACCTCATATCAAACGAAACCTCTTCTAAAACCTTCGTACGCTACTGATGATGAAAGAAACACACAGAAATCATAACCACTCACCAGATCAACAAGTCATAGAGCTTCCTTTCCTTCGACAGGAATTGTAGCAATTTCTAAGCCGACTTCCGATATTATCCTTCCAAATATACCGCAATAAAATCCAATAGCACCCATCCTAGACCCAACGACCTCATATAATCAAATACCAACTACTCTACTGACATGCCACACCAATACAACCCATAGCCGCAAACTATGCAATTCGTGCACTAATACACAACAATACAAGTGTACTCAAACATAGAAAATGAATCAAACGAGGGAACCGTCCTGCAAGCTCAACAAGTATCACCATAACGCAATGCTAAAAACCCATCACATACCGCAGAACCATAACACATAAGTCTAACACAAAGGATCATATCTCAACATAACTCTGCCGCAATATGTGACCCCTCCAAACCCTGGTCCATATGAGATACCTCGAGTCACCATGCTCAAAATCAATACCCACGCACAATTCGACATAAATTACCCAACGTGCATGACCATAACCACGGAGAAGCAAATGATACAATGCCACACAAACTCGAAAAAACATAACCAATGCGCAATCAATCATGCATCATACATATACCCATCTCGCTCAAATTTTGCTATAAAGCCACAATAGAACCGCACCATGTCTGCATATAACCAATGAATCAAAACCCCTCGTAGCATACAGGAGTAACACATAAAGCATATCAGATACGAATAAAATCAATTCTAACTGAATGGCACATTCCTCAACAATAGCAGTACGAAGTCGCCCAATCCGACCCGGTGTAGAATACACATCCTCTTTGGGCCTACCAATGGGCCCCAATCAACTCTGCTCATCCACAAATAGATAAATAATCCTCCGAAAGTCCACAATGACTGACTCATAACACATACTATCCTCTGACTAGCTTTGGCCACATTTTCACACTTTACAACCACGAAACAATCAGCTCCTGAGAACTCCAAGTATCGCAATCCATAGAACACATGAAACACTATATCTGATCCCAACTCCACCGCCTGAATGTCTAACACATCTCCCATACATAATCATCCCATAAGGAATACCTCTATAATTCACCCGTGCCACATAGCAAAATCTGAATACAGGCAATAGATCAACCCGACGAGTATCGCAATACCAATGAAGCATCTGCAAGCTATAGCACAGTGCACCTTCTGAAATGTACACTCTTCTCAGGCAATGCCAAATAACAACATCATTCCCCAAGTCATAAACCGTCCGTGCTTCCTAATAATTCATGAACTTCCTTTCAAAACTGAGCAGTGACCTTGCACACGCAAATCTTATTTCGGCACAACACACTGCATCAATCATTCCATCATATGAAAAGTACGAGACCTCATAATCCACTCCGAGTCATAAGATAGCTACATACTCAATTAGCCAGGAACCATCCATTTGATCCCATCTACGAGAAAATCACAATACGCAACATGTTCCTCATGCCAGTAGGAAATATCTTAGAAATCATCGAGAACTCTTTAAAGCCCATTTGCACATAACCAAGCCGACAGAACTGAATCTCCCTAACACAACCAAGCCACGCAGGTCACCAACAACCCAAGGGCATTACCACAAAATACCTGTAGAGACTCACCACATCAAAAGTACCCAAAGAATAGATCATGCCCATTAACGTGCTGATCCGACCTACTACCAAATTATCCTATTTCTCCGATTTCCTTCCGGATTACCCTCAAGTTGACACTTCTCCTTGTCAGAACACCAAGATCCTTAACCAAAACTCGCCTAATGAGATCCTAGCATAAAACCACACCGCCCTAAGGCTCATAAGCCGCTGAATTCCCTCTTAAGCACCATAAAGCACCACAAACGACACACCCACTCTGAAGAGACCTTATGTGAACCTAAAATTGTTTCCTTCACCTCCTTGATATTGAAGTGTATAATCCATAATGATATAGAATACCGCGAGTCCCACACCATCCAATGTAAATCTCATACCCTTGACATCTACAAATCCAGAAAATTCTCAATTGCTACATATAATTCTTGAAGTCATTAGAACTTTGCCGAGAGTCCTCCACTCTGCTCAACTCTCAATTTCACCACCCCAAACGGGATGAACGATCTGTGCCCCATTTGCACGACAACATCCAAAGAAGTAATCCACACCTCTAAGCAACCGAGCGAATCCTACTCCATGCCCACTACATCATTTATGAATAAAAACTCAATCATTCAATGTTTCCCATATACCTATAAAGTGTAATACACCATGCATCCAGAAATTCCCTTGCTTAATTCATCATCAAAACCAACATCTGTAAATCATAGCCAACCCACAAGTATGCCTCAGACCGAAATCAATATAACACATAACCATACAATCAAATCATCGATAGCGGACTCCCCTACTTGATCCAAAGCCATATATCAAAGCACACTATAACTCACAATGCCCATATTGTATTACTGCCATACCGCAGTGTGATGACCCGATAGGTCATTTAGAGTTTTAGAACCTAATTCTATGTTTCGATGCCTCAAATATCTCTTTTTAGCCTTCCTTGATTTGCATGCGCAATTCTGTTATTTTTTCGAAAAGCTATTATGTTAAAAACTGATAAAATATGAAATTTTTGCCTTAAATCCATTTGAGTTGACTTCTATCAGTTGTCACGACCCAAACCGATGGGCCGCGACGGGCACCCGATACCTTACTCAACCGAGGACCAATATAACGTATCTTTCATATCATTCTATCATATGTAAATGAACCGGAGTAAAGCATGAGGAATACAAACTTATACATATGAAGTACAGGCCTATAAGGCCAGCATGATTCTTTATATACTCGAAACATAGGCCGACAAGGCCATACAAGTATCCGTATACATGACATCTGTCTACAAGCCTCTAAGAGTACATACTTATCATAAAGGTCAGGACAGGGCCCCACCATACCAAACAATACGCGTCTAAATCATACTGACCAAACAAGCAAATCCGGAGCAAATGGAGCGCACCAATATCTTCCGTTGAGCTGATAGCCTACTTGGAGAACTCTCGACCTGTCTATCAGGACCTGCGGGCATGAAACACAGCGTCCCAGGTAGAAGGGACGTCAGTTCGAATAATGTACTAAGTATGTAAGGCACATAAATAAGTACAAAAAAGACATGGAAGAAATATAAAATAAGTGACTCAACCTGTAAGTCTACATAACTCTGTAAATCATGAAATACTTATAGTGTCATGCATATGCATATGAATGTCGGGTCGTGCATAGGTACTTGTTTTCATAACACCATCAAGCCTCTGAAGGCATCTCATCATATCATCTTGGCCACTATGGGCAAAATCATCAACGTATACCAGCTGATCAGGTGGTGGTGCATATATAACGTAATAACCTTTCCCATATCCCATATATATATATATATATATATATATATATATATATATATATATATATGCGTATATAATGTCATCTGGCCATGGGTCAATGTGCATGTATAAATGCATGAAATTCATATGAAATACGTTAATAAAATCTCTTGCCACGTCATAAGACCATTATGCCTCTGATTAACATCATGAAATAAAATTTATAAATTTACGTATTTTCTGAGGCCCATGAACAGACGATAGAATAATAAGACATATAGGGAATCAAGAACATATGCATCTCTAGTATTTCTATGAATAAAGTCATTTATGGAAGTTGTGCATTTGCTCGTTTCGTTCGTGGTGTATAGATCATGCCAAAAAGAAAGAAGGGATAGCCTTAACATACTTGTATGATCTCTTCCTTATTACTCAACCAAGCTCAACACAACTACTTGCATCTACAACAAGTGAAATGATATTGTCGTTAACATATAATGTCGTGCCATCGTATTTGACTAGTCGCATGACTTAAGGAAAATCGGGCAGAAACTCCCCTATTTTTAATACATCTCAAAGACCACTAAGGGTCATCAACAACCCAACAACAACAACTATAACCAACACCAGCAGCAACAACAATATAATCCAATATGAGTTTCTCCGATTATTTTAACAATCATATTGAGCCGCAAGCTCATTTCTTTTACTCATAACAAGATATAAATTGAATCCAACTCTTATTCCATAAATTAGTTTATAACCTTAAGAGCATCGTACTTATATGTACCATATTATTTCTAGCTTAGAACCTCCACAAAATACCTTCCAAAAACAGCCCCATATGTCTAGCAACTTAATTTTTATTGTCAATCACTTATTTTTCATCTTTTCTTCTTCAATCAACTTAATTAACACCTAGGAAAGCTTAGCAACAGCAGCCAAAATATTGTCAAATTATTTCTCACACTTTTCAGCCACCACAAACCATATTTTTAACCACAAAATAGCCCAACAAAAAAGACAACCTCATCCCATGTTCCTTCAAGTGCATCTTATGGTTTTTCACTCAAACAACACAGCCAACACAAGATTAACCTTAGGAACAATCAAGAATATGTTGTACATACCTTGGACATAAGCTACAACTCAAAACCCCATCTCAACTTAGCTCACAATAGCCCTCAATCACACCACAACATCATAGAAGTATTCTCTTGTAGTCTTTAACACCTTTGATGAGGATTTGTGTTGATTTATCTTGAGTTTAGTTCTTGGAACCTTGGACAAGTTCTTGGAGGGTTTGAGAATGTTTTTTAGTAATTTATCTCTAAATATTGACGAAATATAATGGATAAAGACAACTTATAAGCTCACTGCCTCAATTCTCCAAGCAGGTGGGTAAGCTGCCTGCTTGGTAGCTTGAGCAGTGCCACTTCGGACACTTGTATCTCTCTACTACGATATCATATTGACAAACGGTTTGCAGTGTTGGAAACTAGAAACATAGGGATTTAATTCCATATATAGATCTCCATGTAGCTCTTAATATATTGGGACAAAACTGTCACAACTTGGCCTATAAACCTGCCAGTTTCTCCGAAGTGCGGCAACGTGACTTGGGGACCCTAGTTTAAAAATCCATATTTCTCTACCCCGATGTCGTATGAATAAATGGTTTGGACCGTTGGAAACTAGGTTCCAAGGCCTTCATTTCTTATGATATATGTCCCAAAATGACACTATAAAGCGTACGAATTAAATTTCTCGAAACGGCTCGTTACAAGGCAAATCTTAATCGATTTTTCTGTAAGTTAAATCCAATTTTTCCCAAACTTTATATTTTATGTCCAAACAACATATATAGTCATATTATGAATACACTCATTTAATCATGATTAACAAGTCTCATATTCATTATACGTCACCTTAGAACGCACAGGGTGTAACACCAAACTTGTCAACTTTCGACAAAACTTATCTTCTTCAATTCGTTTAGCTTCTAAGCCTTCCAACCATCTTGATACTTGTTATTCATGATCTTAAATATTATTAACTTCCGCGGTAACATGATTAATTTACTTTATAAACTTTTTTCAAAGATGATTTCATTTCTGAGCTTACATCAATTGACTTACGACGTACTCTTAAGTACGAAAACATGGGGTATAACATCAGTGTTTTGAGCAAACGGACCCAGATCCGTATTTTGATGGTCCTGAATTATCCGTATTGTGATTTGGGACTTGGGCGTATGCCCAGAATCGAATTCGCAAGTCCCTAGCTCGAGTTATCATATTTTGTTGAAAATTTGAGGTTTATACGCTTGATGAATCTAAAAGTTTGACCGATGTTTGACTTTATTGATATTAGGTCCATATTCTAGTTTCGAAACCCGCTATAGGTCCATTACTATATTTTTGACTTGTCTGTCAAGTTTGGTGAGGAACAGAGTTGGTTTGACGTGATTCGGACATCCGGTTGTAAAAATAAAAGTTCATGAATTTTCATGAAAATTGCATTTATTTGGTGTCCAAATTCATAGTTCTAGGTGTTATTTTGGCGATTTGATCGTGCGAGCAAGTTTGTACGATGTTTTAGACTTGGTTGCATATTTGGTTTAGAGCCACGAGGGCTCAGGTGAGTTTCGAATAGGCTACGGAATGAATTTGGACTTAGAAAACATAGCTTGTGCATCTGGTTCTGGTGCTGGTCTCTGATCTCGCAAATACGAGGTCTGTGTCCGCATTTACAAACAACCCAAAGTCTTGTCAAGTTCTCATTTGCGAACCACTTCTTCGCATTTGCGAATAAGGCCTGAGTCAGCAAGGATCGCAACTGCGATCAGGAGGTTGCATTTACGGGGAGACCAGAGTTCGCATGTGCGAACATTTCATGCGATGAAAGCAGAGGTGAGAAGACTTCGCAATTGTGAGGTATTTTTCATATTTGCGAGGGTTCACAATCGCGAACCCCTGCAATTGAACATATATGAGTTAGACGGGAATTTTGTTCATTCTTCAAAATTATGAACCCTCGGACTATGTGCTATGTGAATTTCATGTGTTGCAACGTGTATGCGCGGTGACGAGTGCTTATACACTGCTGAATTACCTATTTTACCTGATTTTACACTTTTCCTTAATTATCTCCTTCCCTGTCTTAAATGTTACGTGTTATAAATGCCTTCCATGCTTATTTGCTACCTGCTAATAAATATTTTCTTCTGTTAATAATGTTAGATCCTTTAATAGTTTCATGATTCACTACTACTTGCTTTAGCTGACTTACTTTCACCTTCTAATTGTCAATTACTAGAATTTGGTATCAGAGCAGTTCTGTCCTAGGGAGTCTACAAGTCGTGTCTAGTAGGGTCTTGTTTATAGATATGTTGTGCACCACATTATATAAGCAGGGAACTGTAGGGCATTTAGGAGTTGGTTACCCTTCTTTCAAATCTGAATCGTGCTATAGAACTGAGTTATAAGAAATTTGAGTTAAACTTACATGTTGGTGTTTGCATACACTGATGACGGTGACTAGGAAGGCTATGGCTAGCCAGAGGAGAGATACAACAGCAGGTGAGGGGACCAGCAGGGTACCCCCAGTAGACAAGGCCCAGTCTAAGGCCTAGGGCGAGACCCCTACTCATACATTACTGGCTCCTCCACCACCTGAGGAGATTCCTAGGGATACCGCATATCCAGTTTCCCCTCCACTTATATTGGATCAGGACTTGAGGAGTGCGGTGCATTTGTTGACACAGCTGGTAGCTACCCAGCAACAGGCTAGGGCAACAGCTAGTGCAAGCTATTCTGAGGGGTCTGGGAGTTTAAAGGTCCGAGAGTTTATTGCTTTGAGTCCCGTAGAGTTCAGAGGGACAAATTAGAGGGATGACCCGCAGGATTTCATATATCAGCTTACCATGATCTTTCAGGTTATGCATGTCACGGAGAAAGAGGCAGTTGATTTAGCAGCTTTTTGACTCCGAGATATAGCCATCCTTTGGTACGAGGGATGGGGAGGTCCAGGGGACGTGATGCACCTCTAGCTAATTGGGAGAATTTTTCAGATGCCTTCCTTGACCAGTACTTATTGCGGGAGATCCGACATGCTCTAATTGATCAGTTTCTAGCCCTCAAACAGAACACTATGAGTGTTCAAGAGTATAGCCTCCGCTTTGACTAATTGTCTAGATATGGACCATCCATAGTTGCTTCTACGCGGGACAGGATCCATAGGTTTATAGCAGGGTTGGCCCCAAAGTTGACCGAGTCATGTGCCACTGTTGCATTATAGGATAGTATGGATATCTCCTGGATTGAGGCATTCGCCCAAAATATAGAAAGGGGTAGGCGTCGGCAGCAGGGTACAGAGAGGACTGAGCAAGGGCAGCATTAGAAGATGAGATTTCTCAGGTCTGAGGAGCAGTCTCAGGGTAGTTATAGGACCTAGTACTTTGGACGGCCACCTAGGCCTCAGCCACCTCAGTTATAAGGTTACAGGTATGACCGATGTACTCAGACAGGACCAGGTGAGAGCTCACGTGTGTCGGGTTTACAACGACAGCGAGGTTCAGGGCAGACATGGTCATTTTCGCCGCCGTGTGACATTTGTGGTAGAGGACACTTGGACCATTGTCGATCAGGTTCCCACACTTATTATACATGTGGGCGTTTGGGGCATATGATGCGAGATTTCCCAAATAGAGATTCTGGGGGTATGGCACAATCACCGAGTTCAGCAACAGGATCATCTATGGCAGTGCATCCTTCAGGGCGCGAGTCTAAGTCTTCAGCTGGTAGAGGTCGAGGCAGAGGTATATGTTCCAGTTCAGGTGGTAACCAGAACTGTATCTATGCTTTAGCGGATCGACAGGACCAGGAGTCTTCACCAGACGTTGTGACAGGTATACTGACCATTTGATCTCAAGATGCTTGTGCCTTGATAGACCCAAGATCTACTTTATCGTATATTAACCCATTTGTCGTGGGGAAGTTTGATATAGTGTCTGAAATAATATGTGATCCTTTTGTGTTATCTACACCGGTCGGAGAATCGATTATTGCTAGACGGGTTTACCGAGGTTGTACGGTGACAGTTTGTAGTAGTCAGACCTCAGCCGACCTAGTTGAACTAGAAATGATGGATATTTATGCTATCATAGGGATGGACTAGTTGGCAGCTTGCTATGTCACAGTTGATTGCCGAGCAAAGGCACCCAGAATTCATTTTCCAGGTGAACCAGTCCTTGAATGGGTAGGTAATACAGCGACACCCAGAGGTAGGTTTATTTCCTATCTGAAGGCGAGGAAAATGATCGCAAATGGGTGCATTTATCATATTATGCGAGTTAGAGATGCAGATGTTGGGATACCTACACTTCAGTCTATTCTTGTTGTCAAAGAATATGCATATGTGTTTCTAGATGAGCTTCTAGGTATTCTTCCAAAGCGAGAGATTGATTTTTTTTAGCATCGATTTGCTTCCAGGAACTCAACCAATATCCATCCCTCTGTTTAGAATGGCACCTGCCGAATTGAAGGAGTTGAAAGAGCAGTTAACGATTTGCTCAAGAAAGGTTTCATCAGGCCCAGTACCTCACCTTGGGGTGCACCGGTACTGTTTGTGCATAAGAAAGACGGCTCGCTGAGGATGTGTAGCGATTATAGGCAGCTGAACAAGGTAACTATTAAGAATAAGTATCCACTTCCAAGGATCGATGACTTGTTTGATCAGTTGTAGGAGGATAGATGCTTTTCAAAGATAGATTTCAGGTTGGGGTACCACTAGGTTAGAGTTCGGGAGAAAGATATTCCCAGGACAGCCTTCAGGACCCGATATGGCCACTTCGAGTTCCTTGTCATGTCCTTCGGGTTGACGAATGCACCCTCCCGCCCCCCCATCCTCCCCCCCCCCCCCCTTTCCCCCCTCCGGCCATTTTTAGATCTGTTCGTGATAGTATTTATTGATGATATTCTAGTTTATTCACGATCAGAGGAGGAGCATGCGGACCACCTGCGGTACTCTAAACCCTCCGTGACTGTAAGTTGTATGCTAAGTTTTCTAAATGTGAGTTCTGGTTGAAGTCTGTAGCATTCTTGGGGCATATTGTATCTGATGAAGGTATAAAGGTAGACACTCAGAAGATTGAGTCCGTGAAATCTTGGCCTAGACCTACCATTCCGATAGAGGTTCGTACCTTTCTAGGCTTAGCAGGATACTACCGGAGGTTCGCAGAGAGTTTTTCTTCCCTTTCGGCGCCATTGACGAAGTTAACACAGAAAGAAACTAAGTTTCAGTGGACGGAGGCTCGCGAACGGAGTTTCCAAGAGCTTAAGAACAGGTTGACCTCAGCGCCAGTTCTAACACTTCCATAGGGTCCAGATGGTTATAACGTGTATTCTGATGCCTCAGGTGTCAGGTTAGGATGTGTCCTGATGCAACATGGGAAGGTAACTGCGTATGCTTCAAGGGAGTTGAGGAAGCACGAGAGGAATTATCCGACCCCGACCTCGAGTTAGCTACGGTTGTCCATGCACATAAGATATGGCAGCATTATTTATATGGTGTTCATGTTGATGTATTTACGATCATAAAAGCCTGCCATATATCTTCAAGCAATAAAAGTTGAATTTGTGATAGAGGCAAGGGCTTGAGTTATTGAAAGATTACGATGTTAACATTCTATACCATCCAGGGAAAGCTAATGTTGTAGCAGATGCCTTAAGTCGCCGATCTATGGGTAGCTTAGCACATGTAGAGGCCAAGAGAAGACAATTAACTAGAGAGATTCATCCATTGGCTAGTTTGGGAATTGTACTCCGAAGCACTGCAAAATCATCTCTCATAACTGAAGTCAAGGAAAGGCAGTATGAGGACCAAGAGTTGGTCGAGCTGAGAGAGCGAGTTCCGCAGCAGAAGAAGTCGTTGTTAGAGCTCAAGGAGATGGGGTTCTCAGATATAGGGGTCGTCTGTGTGTTCCAGATGTATCAGGGCTATGAGATAGGATTATGTCAGAGGCACATTATTCGTGGTACTCCATTCATCCTGGGTCGACGAAGATGTATATGACATTAAGGATGTGTACTAGTGGAACGATATGAAGAAGAACATTCCTGAGTTTATCGCCCAGTGTCCTAGTTGCCAGCAGGTGAAGGTAGAGCACTAGAAGCCCGGAAGGCTAGTGCAGACTATAGAGATCCCAATGTGGAAATGGAGGCGACAAACATGGACTTTGTCATGGGTTTAGCTCATTCTCATTGTAAGTTTGATTCTATATGGGTGATAGTTGATAGGCTCACGAAATCAGCTCATTTCTTACCGATCAGATATATATATACAGTGGAAGGTTATGCAAAGTTATATATTAAGGAGATAGTGCGGCTACACGGAGTACCAGTATCTATTATATCTCACAGTGAGGCCCAGTTTATAGCACATTTCATCACAATGCGATGAAAGCAGAGGTGCGAAGATTTCGCAATTGCGAGGTATCTTTTGCATTTGCGGTGGTTCGCAATTACGAACCCCTAGTCATAATTGCGTCATCTGCAACTAAACATATATGAGTTAGACGGGATTTTTGTTCATTCTTAAAAATTTCAAAACAAGAAAACTCTAGAGGCGATTTTCCCAAGAGCCCTTCTTCCCCAATCCATTGGTAAGTGATTCTAACCTATTTTCTTTCAATCTTTCATTACATTTCATGAGATTTCAACCTAAAATCTAGTATTTTCATGGTGGAATTGGGGGTTTGGGTAGAATTAGGGATTTTTGTAAAAAATTAGGATTAAGACCTCAAATTGTGGTCGGATTTCAAAACAAATTACATAACCGGGCTCGGGGCGAATGGGTAATCAGCTTTTTGTCCGAGTTTTGGGTTTGGACCAAGCGGACCTGGTAGTTGACTTTTTCCATAATGGCATGAATTGAATCTTTTGCAATCGTGGGTCGTTCCTAAGGCTTATTTTGAATCGTTTGGTTGGTAATTTGCTAGATTTTATTGGTTTGGAGGCTTGTTTGAAAGGCAAAGCTATGGTTGAGCTTTGAGTTGATCTTTGGAGCAAAGTAAGTGTTGAGTTAAACCTGGACTTGAGGGAATTAGGAACCCTCGGACTATGTGCTAAGTGAATTTCATGTGTTGCGGCGTAGATGCAAGGTGACAAGTGCTTATATGCCACCGAATTACCTGTTTTCTCCTATTTGTCGCTTTTCCTTAATTATCTCCTTCCCTGTCTTAAATGTTACATGCTCTAAATGCCTTCCATGCTTATTTGCTACCTGTTAATCAATATTTTCTTTTGTTAATAATGTTAGATTCTTTCATACTTTCATGATTCACTGCTACTTTCATTAGCTGACTTACTTGCACCTTCTAATTGTCAATTACCGGACTTGACTTACTATAACCTATATGAATATCTGTGTAGTACAAGGTTTCCTTTTTGGTTCAGTTTGGTATTTATTGATCGTAAAGGTTCTCGTGATTTGAATTATTGATTTGACTGTGCACATTGAGTATTTGGTACTGATATGGTGGGATCGGGCTTCATGCCACAATAGGTGAAATAAGGGTGGATTGATATGGTGGAATAAGGGTAAATTTGTACTGATACGGCAGGATCGGGTTCCACGGCGCAACAGGTGGAATAAGGGTGGATTGACACGGTGAAATAAGCTCTATATATATATATATATATATATATATATATATATATATATATATATAATATTTATTTACTGTTGTTGATGTTATTACGGTGAAATAAGGGAGGATTCTGTGTTGTACGGTTGGATCGGGTTTCGTGCCGCAACAACTTATGTGTTTCTATTTCCTTGAGTTGTGTTGGTTTTCGGTATTTTCACTTGAAATTCTAAGGATTGGTAATTCTAATCGTCATTGGCTTATTTCTTGAGACTGCAGCTATTATCTTCAGTTGACTGTCTTATTTTGTTCCGTATTTCCTTTTCTGCCTTTATTATATACTGCGTACAGGTTGTAGTGTAGGTGACCTGCCTTAGCCTCGTCACTACTTCGCCGAGGTTAGGGTCGACACTTACAGAGTACATGGAGTCGATTGTACCCATACTACACTCTGCACTTCTTTTGCAGATTTTGGAGTCGGCCCCAGCGACTACTATTGGCGTGCTTAGATTGATCAGCTTTGCGGAGACTTAAGGTACAGCTGCTCAGCGCCCGCAGCTCCTGGAGTCCCGCTCCCTTTTATTTAGATGTGTATTTTTCGCCAAACAGCTTTATATTTATTTCAGACCCTTGTATGTACTATTCTAGTAGCTCGTGCACTTGTGACACCTGGTCCACGGATTTTAGTAGACGTTTGGCTATTTTAGCTTCCACATTTTATTTTGGATTTCTGTAGTTATTTCAGTTTTTTCTCTTTATTTAATCTAAACTGTTAAAAAAATGGATGTACTGTTCTAACGTTGACTTGCCTAGCAAGTGAAATGTTAGGTGCCATCATGGTCCCAACGGTGGGAATTCTGGCTCGTGACACGCAGTGAGATTCAACTAAATCCTTCGTGAGCTCCTGTAACATAAACCATCTAATACTTCCAATTATCTACAAATCTTGCATTCACCCTTGTAATAGTCAAGCCAACTTCCACAAGCGATCCAACTCAAATTGCAACAAATACAATTCACTGTTAAAAGAGAACTCTCTACAAAACAACATAGGGATCACACAACCTCAAGACACCCCGCAGGAGATAACCCACCTGCTTTGCCTCAAACTGACATCTCTCTATACCTTTCCACAGTCACAACTACTACGCAATCACTTAATATTCCTGATTCTGAACTCATCAACAAGACATGAGAATCTAATCCTTTCCATAATTAACCAACATGAAAGATTCCTGAACACACCCATAAATCGCGCCAGTACGTCAAATCAATATAGAAATCAAACACCCAATAGTCCTTTTTACATCTCAAGCAAACTCTGCTTGTCACATTCAAACCATATGAACACATCTCACAGTCACATCATATTCATCACATAGCTATCCAGCAACGAATTCCACTTATAGTGACACTACCATACGTATAAGTCCAAAAGCACGTGCTCACACAACCGAAATCCCCATTCTCGAGCTACAATCGAAAACGGCCTCATGTCCTCCAGAATGGCCCATCATCAGCACACCGAAATCACATCTCGCGCCTCATCTATGGAATCACAAGCCAGCTATTCACAGCTAATACTGAGCGCTCACATTAGCATACGAATGCGTGGAAGGAATTCAAAGAGTTACACTTCAAGCTGAATCAATGTCGCACGATAAGGAAAGGAAGATGTGGAGTTTATCATAAATGCCTTGTATCCTCTCGAAGATAGGTATGGACGTCATCATACCAATCTGTAAGACTCTACTAGACACTTGCTTATGACTTGTAGAACCTATGAACCTAGAGCTCTGATACCAACTTGTCACGACCAAAAATCCAACTAGTTGTGATGGCACCTAGCCCAAACCGCTAGGTAAGCCAATTTAACAACTAACTAGTTCCAATACCATTCAATAAAACAATTAAGTAAAGAAATATCTTAATCGTATACATTCCCCAATGACGGGTAGTACAAATCATGAGCTTCTAACAGTAAAGTTTACAAAGTTGGTATGAAATAAATACATCATCTGCTCGAAATGTACATAAACAGATTATGAATCTAAGGCTACCTGTATATCAGTGTGCATGTCAATGCAATGTATCTGAGAGATGAACTCATGTACTCACACTCTCAGAGTACTCAATCTCTCTATCTCACACTTTCCACTCATCATGCTCAATGACTCGACATGCTCAGTCACCTAGTATCGTATATTGCCAATCCAGCCCAGGGAGGATCCATCCCGAATATATACATAGTAACTGCCGGTAAGTCACTCAGTACTGTATAAGGCCAATCCATCCCGGGGAAAATCCATCCTCAAATATAAATTCTTCGAACAAGATCCATGACCAGGGAAGATCCATCCCTCAATATAAATCAACCGTGCTCACCAGGGGTGTGTGCAGACTCTAGAGGGTCTCCTTCTGCCCAAGCGCTATAATCAGCACGTACAACTCACGTGTTGTAGTATCAATATTAGAATCCGCACGAACAACTCATATGCTACACGGACAACTCATGTGCTATAGTATCAATATTCTCACAATCAGGCCCTTGGCCTCACTCAGTCATAAATCTCTCCAGTCTCTGTCTCACAGGCTCACACTGTTATAAAACTAGCCTGAAAATGACGATATGATATATCAATAAATAATAACAGAGACTGAGATATGATATGTAATGAATAAATATGATTGAGTACGAAATGTCAATGAAATCAATAAGTCAATTGCAAGGAACGACCATTATGGGTCCCAGCAGTACCAGCATATAGCCTAAACATGATCTGTAGCTTGATTGACAGCTCAATTACTTTAGTATGTAGAGATTTCATGGTTACAGATAAGATCAGATAACTACGCAGTACCACAGAAATAACAAAGTCACGATTCACACGGTGTATGCCTACACGCCCGTCACCTAGCATGTGCATCACCTCAATACCAAAATACATAACACGTAATTCGTGGTTTCATACCCTCAGCATCAAATTTAGAAGTGTTACTTACCTCGAACAAGCCAAATCCAATACCGTGCAAGCCTAATGATGCTCCACAAATGCCATCTCGCGCATACCGACCTCTGAACGGCTCAAAACTAGCCAAAAGAAACTCAAATACATCAAATAATGCCAAAGGGAACAAACCCAATTGATAAAGGTCGAATTCTTAATCAAAAGCCCAAAATCGACAAAAAAGTCTAACCCGGGCCCGTACCTCAGAACCCGACAAAACTCACAAAATTCGGCAACCCATTCAATTACTAGTCCAACCATATTAGTTTCACTCAAATCCGACACCGATTAGATATTCAAAACTTAAAAATTCACTCTATGAAATATTAGGCCAAAACTCCCAAATTCTCTTTAAAATTCATCAACCATTTGCCAGAAATGAAGGTAGATTCATGGAAAAAAAATCAAAACCAAATGTAGAATACTTACCCCAATCCTTGTGATGAGAATTGCTCCAAAAATCGTCTCAATCCGAGCCCCCAATCTCAAAATATCATGAAAGAATCAAAACCTCAATTTTTGTAGCATCTGCCCAGCGATTTTCGCATTTGCAGATAAATCGTCGCATCTGTGACCACCGCATCTATGGTAACTGTTTCGCTTCTACGACAACAAATAACCCGATCCCTCGCACCTGCAGAACAATTTCCACTTCTGCGCACTCGTAGGGGCTACTCCTCCTCCGCATCTGCGATGATTTCCAGCCAAGCCTGCTACCCTTCTGCGGCCAATTGTCCGCATCTGCATCCATTCTTCTGCAGATGCGGAAACGACAGAACCAGAAATCTTTAGCAATGCAACATGAAATGAAAATGATCCGAACCTCGTCCGAAACTCACCCGGGCAACTCGGGACCCCGTCCAAATATACCAACAAGTCCATAACATAACACGGACCTACTCGAGGCCTCAAATCACGCATAACAACACCGAAACGATGAATCACACCTCAAATCGAACTTAATGATCTTTGAACTTTTCAACTTCCATAACTCGTGCCAAAACACAGCAAATCAACCCGGAATGAACCCAAATTTTGCACACAACTCCCAAATGACATAACGAAGCTATACCAATTCCCAGAACCATAATTCGAATCTGATATCATCAAAGTCAACTCTCGGTCAAACGTATGAACTTTCCAAACCTTCAAATTTCCAACTTTTGCCAACTAGTGTCGAGTCCTTCAAGGAACATAGAACCATCAAAACTCCAATCCGAGGTCAAATACTAAAAAGTCAAACTTGGTCAACTCTTCCAACTTAAAGCTTAAACTATGAAAGTCATTCTTCTAAATTGATTCCGAATAACTTGAAAACCGAAACCGACGATACTTATAAGTCATAATACATCATACGGAGCTACTCATGCCCATAAACTATCGAGCGAAGTGTAAATGCTCAAAACGACCGGTCGGGTCGTTACAATAGAGAAAGAGAAATTAATGATAAAATTACAATTTACTTGAACTTGATACTAAATATACTAGTATTAGTTAGAAAACGTCGTGGCCATTAAATCTGCTTTTGATTCTTGATGACTACTTCTATGGTTTTTAAATGGGAGCTACCAGCTATGAGCTAGCTCAAGTACGACCGAATACCCCTCTGTTCCCTCTTTTTTATTTTCTAACGCAATACGAGATTTTGAGGGATTAAAAGAACAGTATGCTGAGATTAACGTGGTTTGACTTTTGGAGGGCGTGCAGCAAAGGAGGTTTCTTTCCTTGGTGTGTTTTGCGTTAAAACTGCTACTCCTTATATTTCATTTTAAGCAATAATATTGCATTTTCAATTTGATCTAAAAATGCTATTTTGTATTTACAAAAAATTCAACTTTAAATTTCTAATTTTTTTCCTAATGTCATGGTATTGTAATGACTGAAATGTCATGATTTGTTTACTACAATTTTTTTTTTAAAAAAAAAAAAAATCTTTCTATTATTTCGTATTCAGTACTCAAAGGGTTCACAAAAAATAAAATGGAAAGCGTCACGAACAGGTAAAGTCTATTTAGTCATCAGCCACAAACACAGTTTTACATAAACGGATAAAAGGGCAACACGAAGTCATCAAGGTTTTCGTTCTCTTGTTTTAGTTGCGTTCTCTTGTTTTAGTTGTCTTTTTAAGTACTACACATATATTAAATATGAAATTTCCTCGACTGAGTTTCATAATAACGTAACTTTATGTAATTTAAATCCAAAAGATAGATAATTTCACGAAACGAAAAATTAAAAGGAGTATCTTCTATCAGTTTTACTGTGAACGATGCTCTCATAGCTTTATGCTTAAAAATTGATTATCATCTATCATGTCAATATATATGAATTGTTTTCCCTATCCTCCGCAACTGCCAACTGGAATTGTGATTTTCCTGACTTCCTAATGATTAGTTAGGTGTGAGAGCTGCAGCTTCAATATTCCTTAATTTTATTGATTAGTATAATTAAAATACAACTCAGCCATCGGATAGACAATCTTCTTTTTCCCTGAAATTAAGTCAAAGTTAAGATATGCAACAAGGAATGAGAGCTACGTTGAACTTTTTTAATCCTGTTATATATTAATTAGTAATCCTATAAATACAACTTAATTAGGCTCCGTCAGATAGACTATCAGTTTTATCTGAAATTTAGATAAAATGAAGATGGGCACCAAAACTAAGAACTCCTACTTCATTTGTCTCCTCTTAGTATTGCAACAAGTTTCTGCCTACAGTATTATCGGCCAAGGAGGAAACGAGTTGGAAGAAGAGGTTAAAAGATCAGAATTTCCAGATAGTTTTCTTTTTGGAACATCAACTTCTGCCTATCAAGTACCCACATCTCTGATTTTCATTTTCCTGCTCTTTAATTATTAATTGTCTCTGCTCTCATATATCACATCCTTAATTAATACTAAGTATATGAATATAGATCGAAGGAGCATATATTGAAGAGGGCAGAAGTCTTAGCAACTGGGATGTTTTTTCTCACACCAATGGTGTAATCTCTCACTTTCGTTTACGTCTGTATAAATTAAGGTTTCTTTAATATGTTCCTTTTATATTAGCTAATACGTTTAATTACTATCTTGTACTTGAATTGGTTCAGGCAGTATCACAAATGGAGGAAATGGAGATGTAGCCGACGATCACTATCATCGTTACTTGGTAATCCTTCGGTTTCATTTTATGTGGCATGTGGTTATTAAGCATAAAATGAAAAGTTTAAAATTTGAATGTTTCAAATACAAATACGGAAAGATGACAATATTTTTTGAACGAAAAAAGTAGCACACATAAAGTAAAACAGAGTGCTTTTCATCTTTTGGAAACATTTGAACATACGTGTCATTTAAGTTGTTTAATGATGGCAGGAAGATATTGACATAATGGCCTCTCTTGGAGTAAATGCTTATCGATTCTCCATTTCCTGGAGTAGACTTCTTCCAAGTATATATATAAATGTTCCTTTTTCATTCTCTTCTCTTATTTTCACTTCTTTTAAAAGTTAAATACAATCACATGGGATTAAACAAAGAGATACTTAAATTAATTAAGCATATATGTTTTTGACTCTTCCTAATGATATTCTCTGGACAGGAGGAAAGTTAGGGGTCGTGAATCCAGCTGGAATCAAGTTTTACAATAATATCATTAATAATCTCTTACTCAAAGGTACGTAGTTGTCAAAGAACTCTTCTTTCTTCCATTATTCTTTGCCAACTCTTTTTATTTTTATAACACACGTTATATTACTAAGAGTTGACAAAAAAAAAGAAGCAAATAATTAATGATGGTAATATTAATAGATACATAAAATGCAGGAGTAGCACCATTTGTGACCATCCATCATAATGACTATCCTCAAGAACTTGAGGACAGATATGGGGCCTGGCTCAGCCCTCTGATGCAGTAAGTTTCTTAATTCTCTTGTTAAATCTAGCTACAGTTAGTTCTTTTTTTATTCAATTCAGATAATCAGGATGGTTTTGTATCATCCAATAAGCAAGTGAAAATAAATTAATTCAAAAATATACTTTGAGGGAAAATCATACATAGAAGAGGTTTACTCTATGTGACATAGTTTGACTCGGCACAAATTAGGACTTTTGAAAATTTTAACCATAAACATGTCATAATATTTGTGCGGCTATAAGACGTTTGAAACTTGTGGTCTTAAATGTATTGGGAAAAAACTGAATTCATATTGAAGGTGACGTGGCATGACACGTGGATCAGTCAAATAGTCAAAGCAGGATAGTCAGTCAAGAGGCACGGGCGATATCAGATACGAGGAGAAGAAAGTTAAATAGGCACGAGAAGCTATTCAAAAGATACGAGTCTCGTATCTATTTAATTTAATTAAAGTCAGGAGGGTGGGTCAGAAGGAATTGAAGATATGAATCTGAGGGCATAAAGGAGTCTAAATTCAATATTAAATGACAAATACGTTAGAGAATCAATATTGATTCTGAATGATTGTGTAACGTTTCATTTAATGTCATTTAATGCTCATAATTGCCTCTTTAAGGCTAAGGTGTTATACCTTTTCCTAGGAAAGACAACTATAAAAGGAGGAGGTCTCATCATTTGTAAGGACACGAAATATCATTGTGATTACATTGGAATACAAACTTATTTACTGCATTTATTATCCACAAAAAATTTCTTATTCTTTTCGTCTCCTGATTATCAGTAACCCGATTTTTTCTCTTAAATTCTAGTTTTAACCGAAATTCTATTTTTTGGTTAAACAAATTGGTTCCGTTACCGGGAATCTGATAATCAAGCATATCTCAATCTAATTTTCCTGATTGCGTCAATCATGTCAAACAACAATGACAACACTCAAGGAAACCCAGAAATTCAGACAATCCAACAACTTCAGGGAGATTCCCCACAAGGCTCTCCACAAGGTTCTCCACGAGGCTCCCCACGACGATCTCGTGAAGGCACTCCTGATGGATCTTATACGGATGGACAGGCTCAATTTGAAAACGTTGAAACCATGAATGAGGCTCTGCAAAAACTTATCGCTGCTCAAGTTAATAACGCTCTCCAAGCTTTTGTTCGTCAATTGCCTGCTGTTCCACCTACATCTGCTCCAAACAACAACACTTTGGAGAATCCTCGTTCAGGATTGTTTAATTCTGGCACCGGTGGAACCCCTAGTGAAACACAAGAGAGAGACCCAGGTAATCCAGTTAATTCTGATTTACAAAGTCTAGTACTAACCTTACAAAGTCTAGTACTAACCTTCCAATTCCAAAGAAGTTTAAAATGCCTGATATTCCAAAGTATGATGGTACATCAGACCCACGAGATCACGTTACTGCATTCACAACAGGTGTCAAGGGCAATGATTTGACTAAGCAAGAAATTGAGTTGGTCTTGGTCAAAAAATTCGGTGAAACACTCACTAAAGGAGCCCTAACATGGTATTCTCTTTTACCTGAAAATTCTATAAATTCGTTTGCTGAGCTTGCAGATTTATTTATCATAGCACACTCGGGAGCTCAAAAAGTTGAAAAGCGAATGGAAGATATCTTCAAAATCAAGCAAGGAGACTCAGAGTTGCTTAGAGAGTTCGTAGATAGATTTCAACGGGAAAGAATGACGCTGCCACGAGTACCTGACAATTGGGCAGCCATAGCCTTTGCTAGTAATTTAAATGAGAAGAGTTCAGAAGCCACGAGGCGACTCAAAGAAAGCCTTCAAGAATTCCCAGCAACAACGTGGAATGATGTCTACAACAGATACAGCACAAAGATGAGGATTGAAGAAGACATTATTTTACGACATAAAACAGAAGAAAAGGTAAGCTCAAGGCGTGTGGAAAATGAAAAGAGATCCGGTAAAAACAGGTACGAGCCATACATGGGACCTGCGGGAAAGGACTCACGGTCAAGATAAGATAATCAAAGGTACGATCACAGACCTAGGAACAGGGAATCAGGCTCCTCATCAAGGTTTGGGAACGATCGAAACACACGCGGGTCACGAGATGATGATGGAAGTTTGAAGGCAAGATTTGGTGGATATAATTTCAATGTCACTACCTCCGAGCTCGTAGCTGTTTTGAGGAGCATGGGAGATAAGGTACGGTGGCCGAAAGAGATGCGGTCAAATCCAAATAAGCGCAATCCAGATCATTGGTGCGAATTTCACAATGATCACGGGCATAAGACTTCAGAATGTAGATTCTTGCAAAGTGAAGTGGACCATCTATTGAAACAAGGGTATCTCACTGAGTTATTTAGTGAGAAAGGTAAGCAAGCCTACATGAAAAATAGGCAAGAACCACCAAAGCCCCCATCACCCAAGAGAACCGTGAATGTTATAAGTGGGGGAGAAGATATTTATGGAGTAACATATACGGCTTCAAATAAAGTTTCCAAAGTAACAATCACACACGGGAAGCGAGTACGACAAACCTTAGAAGATGAAAGTATCACTTTTGATGATGCAGATACAGAAGGAGTGATCACCCCCCACAACGATGCATTGGTAATATCTTTACTTGTACATGACACTAATGTAAAACGAGTTTTGATTGATCCAGGAAGTTCCGTAAATATTATACTACTAAGGGTATTACGTGAAATGCAAGCTGAAGACAAAATGATACCGAAGGCGCATACCTTGTCCGGGTTCGACAATTCAAGTGTAGTAACAAAAGGAGATGTAGTTCTAACAACTTTTGCTGCAGGTGTTGTTAAAGAAACTAAATTTCAGATAGTAGATATGGAAATGGCTTATAACATGATCATAGGGAGACCTTGGATCCATGATATGGATGCTGTCCCATCAACCTTACATCAAGTTATTAAATTCCCATCTCCATGGGGAATATGCCAAATCAGAGGGGATCAACAAACATCTAGAAGCATCAATTCCGTTGCAGATTCAGTTGTTGATGGTGGAGACAAATAGCAATTACAGAATTTAGGTAAAGGTAACACGGAGTCACCCTCACCTGGTCAACAGCAAACAGATGTGGATTCAAGACCTGACACCATTCAAGAACCGGAAGAGAACGAAAATATCAAAACAACGATAGAAGAGCTAGAGGTTGTGGTGTTATTTATACATTGGCCCGAGAG
This sequence comes from Nicotiana attenuata, assembly GCF_001879085.1. NCBI lineage: Eukaryota > Viridiplantae > Streptophyta > Magnoliopsida > Solanales > Solanaceae > Nicotiana > Nicotiana attenuata. The sequence goes on from NW_017671175.1 coordinate 120,488, forward strand.
GAAAGTGTACATAGGAGCTAATCTTAGCCCGGAGGTAAAGCGTAAATTGATTGAATTTTTAAAAGCTAATGCAGACTGTTTTGCTTGGTCCCATTCTGACATGACAGGGATACCATCGGAAGTTATGACTCATAAGTTGAATGAAGATGCATCATTTCCTCCCGTCAAGCAAAAGAAAAGAAAGCAAGGAACTTTCAAAAATAAGGTGATTCAAGAGGAAGTTCAAAAGCTACTAAATATTGGTTCAATTCGTGAGGTAAAATATCCTAACTGGTTAGCTAATACTGTTGTGGTTCCTAAGAAGAACGGTAAGTGGCGAGTCTGTGTAGATTACACAGACCTTAATAAAGCCTGTCCAAAAGATTC